>NW_026646407.1:0-73429 GCF_949987535.1 Balaenoptera acutorostrata
ACAGGTTAAAAAGAGAATCCTAATGTGATTTCGTGATAATGGGTGTGTTCCTTATCTTCTCCTAGTGTCTAAACTCTTCTCCATTGCTGGACCCCCAATAATATTCCTTTACGTGCTAAGGGGTATCTAGAGAGTGGGATAGGTTTAATAACTACCCTCACCCTAACGCGTACACTAACCCTAACCCCTACCCTAACCCTAACGCGTACCCTAATCCTAACCCGTACCCTAAACCGAGCCCTAAACCTAACACTAGCCCTAACCCTAACCCTAACCCATACCCTACGCCCTAACCGAACACCTCCCCGAACCCGTACCCTAAGCCGTACCCTAACCCTCACCCTAACCCTAACCCTAACCCTAAGCTACCCTTGACGGCTTCTGCCTCCAATAGATTTCCTAAGCACTAGTGTTTTAAGGAACATGTTAAAAAGAGAATCCTAATGTGATTTCTTGATAATGGGTGTGTTCCTTGTCTTCTCCTCGTGTCTAAACTCTTCTCCATGGCTGGACCCCCAAATAATATTCCTTTATGTGCTAAGGGGTATCTAGAGAGTGTGATAGGTTTAATAACTACCCTCACCCTAACGCATACCCTAACCATAACCCCTACCCTAACACTAGCGCGTACCCTAATCCTAACCCGTACCCTAAACCGAGCCCTAACCCTAACACTAACTCTAACCCTAACCCTAACCCATACCCTACGCCCTACCCGAACCCCTCCCTGAACCCGTACCCTAAACCGTACCCTAACCCTCACCCTAACCCTAACCCTAACCCTAAGCTACCCTTGACGGCTTCTGCCTCCAATAGATTTCCTAAGCACTAGTGTTTTAAGGAACAGGTTAAGAAGAGAATCCTAATGTGATTTCTTGATAATGGGTGTGTTCCTTATCTTCTCCTCGTGTCTAAACTCTTCTCCATGGCTGGACTCCCAAATAATATTCCTTTACGTGCTAAGGGGTATCTAGAGAGTGGGATAGGTTTAATTACTACCCTCACACTAACGCGTACCCTAACCCTAACCCCTACCCGAACCCTAACGCGTACCCTAATCCTAACCCGTACCCTAAACCGAGCCCTAACTCTAACACTAACCCTAACCCTAACCCTAACCCATACCCTACGCCCTACCCGAAACCCTGACCGAACCCGTACCCTAAGCCGTACCCTAACCCTCACCCTAACCCTAACCCTAACCCTAAGCTACCCTTGACTGCTTCTGCCTCCAATAGATTTCCTAACCACTAGTGTTTTAAGGAACAGTTTAAAAAGAGAATCATATTGTGATTTCATGATAATGAGTGTGTTCCTTATCTTCTCCTAGTGTCTAAACCCTTCTCCATGGCTGGACCCCCAAATAATATTCCTTTACGTGCTAAGGGGTATCTAGAGAGTGGGATAGGTTTAATAACTACCCTCACCCTAAAGCGTACCCTAACCCTAACCCCTACCCTAACACTAACGCGTACCCTAATCCTAACCCGTAACCTAAACCGAGCCCTAACCCTAACACTAACCCTAACCCTAACTCTAACACATACCCTACGCCCTACCCGAACCCCTCCCCGAACCCGTACCCTAAGCCGTACCCTAACCCTCACCCTAACCCTAACCCTAACCCTAAGCTACCCTTGACGGCTTCTGCCTCCAATAGATTTCCTAAGCACTAGTGATTTAAGGAACAGGTTTAAAAGAGAATCCTAATGTGATTTCTTGATAATGGGTGTGTTCCTTATCTTTTCCTCGTGTCTAAACTCTTCTCCATGGCTGGACCCCCAAATAATATTCCTTTACGTGCTAAGGGGTATCTAGAGAGTGGGATAGGTTTAATAACTACCCTCACCCTAACGCGCATCCTAACCCTAACCCCTACCCTAACCCTAACGCATACCCTAATCCTAACCCGTACCCTAAACCGAGCCCTAACCCTAACACTAGCCCTAACCCTAACCCTAACCCATACCCTACGCCCTACCCGAACACCTCCCCGAACCCGTATCGTAAGCCGTACCCTAACCCTCACCCTAACCCTAACCCTAACCCTAAGCTACCCTTGACTGCTTCTGCCTCCAATAGATTTCCTAAGCACTAGTGTTTTAAGGAACAGTTTAAAAAGAGAATCATATTGTGATTTCTTGATAATGGGTGTGTTCCTTATCTTCTCCTAGTGTCTAAATTCTTCTCCATGGCTGGATCCCCAAATAATATTCCTTTACGTGCTAAGGGGTATCTAGAGAGTGGGATAGGTTTAATAACTACCCTCACCCTAAAGCGTACCCTAACCCTAACCACTACCCTAACACTAACGCGTACCCTAATCCTAACCCGTACCCTAAACCGAGCCCTAACCCTAACCCTAACCCTAACCCTAACCCTAACCCATACCCTACGGCCTACCCGAACCCCTCCCCGAACCCGTACCCTAAGCCGTACCCTAACCCTCACCCTAACCCTAACCCTAACCCTAAGCTACCCTTGACTGCTTCTGCCTCCAATAGATTTCCTAAGCACTAGTGTTTTAAGGAACAGTTTAAAAAGAGAATCACATTGTGATTTCTTGATAATGGGTGTGTTCCTTAACTTCTCCTCGTGTCTAAACTCTTCTCCATGGCTGGACCCCCAAATAATAGTCCTTTACGTGCTAAGGGGTATCTAGAGAGTGTGATAGGTTTAATAACTACCCCCACCCTAACGCGTACCCTAACCATAACCACTACTCTAACCCTAACGTGTACCCTAATCCTAACCCGTACCCTAAACCGAGCACTAACCCTAACCCTCACCCTAACCCTAACCCTAACCCTAAGCTACCCTTGACTGCTTCTGCCTCCAATAGATTTCCTAAGCACTAGTGTTTTAAGGAACAGGTTAAAAAGAGAATCTTAATGTGATTTCTTGATAATGGGTGTGTTCCTTATCTTCTCCTAGTATCTAAACTCTTCTCCATGGCTGGACCCCCAAATAATATTCCTTTACGTACTAAGGGGTATCTAGAGAGTGGGATAGGTTTAATAACTAACCTCACCCTATCGCGTACCCTAACCCTAACTCCTACCCTAACACTAACACGTACCCTAATCCTAACCCGTACCCTAAACCGAGCCCTAACCCTAACACTAACCCTAACCCTAACCCTAACACATACCCTACGCCCTACCCGAACCCCTTCCCGAACCCGTACCCTAAGCCGTACCCTAACCCTCACCCTAACCCTAACCCTAAGCTACCCTTGACTGCTTCTGCCTCTAATAGATTTCCTAAGCACTAGTGTTTTAAGGAACAGGTTAAAAAGAGAATCCTAATGTGATTTCTTGATAATGGGTGTGTTCCTTATCTTCTCCTCGTGTCTAAACTCTTCTCCATGGCTGGACCCCCAAATAATATTCCTTTACGTGCTAAGGGGTATCTAGAGAGTGTGATAGGTTTAATAACTACCCCCACCCTAACGCGTACCCTAACCCTAACCCCTGCCCTAACCCTAACGCGTACCCTAATCCTAAACCGTACCCTAAACCGAGCCCTAACCCTAACACTAACCCTAACCCTAACCCTAACCCATACCCTACGCCCTACCCGAACCCCTCCCCGAACCCGTACCCTAAGCCGTACCCTAACCCTCACCCTAACCCTAACCCTAACCCTAAGCTACCCTTGACTGCTTCTGCCTCCAATAGATTTCCTAAGCACTAGTGTTTTAAGGAACAGGTTAAAAAGAGAATCCTAATGTGATTTCTTGATAATGGGTGTGTTCCTTATCTTCTCCTCGTGTCTAAACTCTTCTCCATGGCTGGACCCCCAAATAATATTCCTTTACGTGCTAAGGGGTATCTAGAGAGTGGGATAGGTTTAATGACAACCCTCACCCTAACGCGTACCCTAACCCTAACCCCTACCCTAACCCTAACGCGTACCCTAATCCTAACCCGTACCCTAAACCGAGCCCTAACCCTAACACTAGCCCTAACCCTAACCCTAACCCATACCCTACGCCCTACCCGAACCCGTACCCTAAGCCGTACCCTAACCCTCACCCTAACCCTAACCCTAACCCTTAGCTATCCTTGACTGCTTCTGCCTCCAATAGATTTCCTAAGCACTAGTGTTTTAAGGAACAGGTTAAAAAGGGAATCCTAATGTGATTTCTTGATAATGGGTGTGTTCCTTATCTTCTCCTCGTGTCTAAACTCTTCTCCATGGCTGGACCCCCAAATAATATTCCTTTACGTGCTAAGGGGTATCTAGAGAGTGTGATAGGTTTAATAACTACCCCCACCCTAACGCGTACCCTAACCCTAACCCCTGCCCTAACCCTAACGCGTACCCTAATCCTAAACCGTACCCTAAACCGAGCCCTAACCCTAACACTAACCCTAACCCTAACCCTAACCCATACCCTACGCCCTACCCGAACCCCTCCCCGAACCCGTACCCTAAGCCGTACCCTAACCCTCACCCTAACCCTAACCCTAACCCTAAGCTACCCTTGACTGCTTCTGCCTCCAATAGATTTCCTAAGCACTAGTGTTTTAAGGAACAGGTTAAAAAGAGAATCCCAATGTGATTTCTTGATAATGGGTGTGTTCCTTATCTTCTCCTAGTGTCTAAACCCTTCTCCATGACTGGACCCCCAAATAATATTCCTTTTCGTGCTAAGGGGTATCTAGAGAGTGGGATAGGTTTAATAACTTCCCTCACCCTAACGCGTATCCGAACCCTAACCCCTACCCTAACCCTAACGCATACCCTAATCCTAACCCGTACCCTAAACCGAGCCCTAACCCTAACACTAGCCCTAACCCTAACCCTAACCCATACCCTACGCCCTACCCGAACCCCTCCCTGAACCCGTACCCTAAGCCGTACCCTAACCCTCACCCTAACCGTAACCCTAACCCTAAGCTACCATTGACTGCTTCTGCCTCCAATAGATTTCCTAAGCACTAGTGTTTTAAGAAACAGGTTAAAAAGAGAATCCTAATGTGATTTCTTGATAATGGGTGTGTTCCTTATCTTCTCCTCGTGTCTAAACTCTTCTCCATGGCTGGACCCCCAAATAATAGTCCTTTACGTGCTAAGGGGTATCTAGAGAGTGTGATAGGTTTAATAACTACCCCCACCCTAAAGCGTACCCTAACCCTAACCCCTGCCCTAACCCTAACGCGTACCCTAATCCTAAACCGTACCCTAAACCGAGCCCTAACCCTAACACTAACCCTAACCCTAACCCTAACCCATACCCTACGCCCTACCCGAACCCCTCCCCGAACCCGTACCCTAAGCCATACCCTAACCCTCACCCTAACCCTAACCCTAACCCTAAGCTACCCTTGACTGCTTCTGCCTCCAATAGATTTCCTAAGCACTAGTGTTTTAAGGAACAGGTTAAAAAGAGAATCCTAATGTGATTTCGTGATAATGGGTGTGTTCTTTATCTTCTCCTAGTGTCTAAACTCTTCTCCATTGCTGGACCCCCAATAATATTCCTTTACGTGCTAAGGGGTATCTAGAGAGTGGGATAGGTTTAATAACTACCCTCACCCTAACGCGTACACTAACCCTAACCCCTACCCTAACCCTAACGCGTACCCTAATCCTAACCCGTACCCTAAACCGAGCCCTAAACCTAACACTAGCCCTAACCCTAACCCTAACCCATACCCTACGCCCTAGCCGAACACCTCCCCGAACCCGTACCCTAAGCCGTACCCTAACCCTCACCCTAACCCTAACCCTAACCCTAAGCTACCCTTGACGGCTTCTGCCTCCAATAGATTTCCTAAGCACTAGTGTTTTAAGGAACATGTTAAAAAGAGAATCCTAATGTGATTTCTTGATAATGGGTGTGTTCCTTGTCTTCTCCTCGTGTCTAAACTCTTCTCCATGGCTGGACCCCAAATAATATTCCTTTATGTGCTAAGGGGTATCTAGAGAGTGGGATAGGTTTAATTACTACCCTCACACTAACGCGTACCCTAACCCTAACCCCTACCCGAACCCTAACGCGTACCCTAATCCTAACCCGTACCCTAAACCGAGCCCTAACCCTAACACTAGCCCTAACCCTAACCCTAACCCATACCCTACGCCCTACCCGAACCCCTCCCCGAACCCGTACCCTATGCCGTACCCTAACCCTCACCCTAACCCTAACCCTAACCCTAAGCTACCCTTGACTGCTTCTGCCTTCAATAGATTTCCTAAGCACTAGTGTTTTAAGGAACAGGTTAAAAAGAGAATCCTAATGTGATTTCGTGATAATGGGTGTGTTCCTTATCTTCTCCTAGTGTCTAAACTCTTCTCCATGTCTGGACCCCCAAATAATATTCCTTTACGGGCTAAGGGGTATCTAGAGAGTGTGATAGGTTTAATAACTACCCCCACCCTAACGCGTACCCTAACCCTAACTCCTACCCTAACCCTAACGCGTACCCTAATCCTAACCCGTACCCTAAACCGAGCCCTAACCCTAACACTAACCCTAACCCTAACCCTAACCCATACCCTACGCCCTACCCGAAACCCTGCCCGAACCCGTACCCTAAGCCGTACCCTAACCTTCACCCTAACCCTAACCCTAACCCTAAGCTACCCTTGACTGCTTCTGCCTCCAATAGATTTCCTAACCACTAGTGTTTTAAGGAACAGTTTAAAAAGAGAATCATATTGTGATTTCATGATAATGAGTGTGTTCCTTATCTTCTCCTAGTGTCTAAACCCTTCTCCATGGCTGGACCCCCAAATAATATTCCTTTTCGTGCTAAGGGGTATCTAGAGAGTGGGATAGGTTTAATAACTACCCTCACCCTAAAGCGTACCCTAAGCCTAACCCCTACCCTAACACTAACGCGTACCCTAATCCTAACCCGTAACCTAAACCGAGCCCTAACCCTAACACTAACCCTAACCCTAACTCTAACCCATACCCTACGCCCTACCCGAACCCCTCACCTAACCCGTACCCTAAGCCGTACCCTAACCCTCACCCTAACCCTAACCCTAACCCTAAGCTACCCTTGACGCCTTCTGCCTCCAATAGATTTCCTAAGCACTAGTGATTTAAGGAACAGGTTTAAAAGAGAATCCTAATGTGATTTCTTGATAATGGGTGTGTTCCTTATCTTTTCCTCGTGTCTAAACTCTTCTCCATGGCTGGACCCCCAAATAATATTCCTTTACGTGCTAAGGGGTATCTAGAGAGTGGGATAGGTTTAATAACTACCCTCACCCTAACGCGTATCCTAACCCTAACCCCTACCCTAACCCTAACGCATACCCTAATCCTAACCCGTACCCGAAACCGAGCCCTAACCCTAACACTAGCCCTAACCCTAACCCTAACCCATACCCTACGCCCTACCCGAACACCTCCCCGAACCCGTATCGTAAGCCGTACCCTAACCCTCACCCTAACCCTAACCCTAAGCTACCCTTGACTGCTTCTGCCTCCAATAGATTTCCTAAGCACTAGTGTTTTAAGGAACAGTTTAAAAAGAGAATCATATTGTGATTTCTTGATAATGGGTGTGTTCCTTATCTTCTCCTAGTGTCTAAATTCTTCTCCATGGCTGGACCCCCAAATAATATTCCTTTACGTGCTAAGGGGTATCTAGAGAGTGGGATAGGTTTAATAACTACCCTCACCCTAAAGCGTACCCTAACCCTAACCACTACCCTAACACTAACGCGTACCCTAATCCTAACCCGTACCCTAAACCGAGCCCTAACCCTAACCCTAACCCTAACCCTAACCCTAACCCATACCCTACGGCCTACCCGAACCCCTCCCCGAACCCGTACCCTAAGCCGTACCCTAACCCTCACCCTAACCCTAACCCTAACCCTAAGCTACCCTTGACTGCTTCTGCCTCCAATAGATTTCCTAAGCACTAGTGTTTTAAGGAACAGTTTAAAAAGAGAATCACATTGTGATTTCTTGATAATGGGTGTGTTCCTTATCTTCTCCTCGTGTCTAAACTCTTCTCCATGGCTGGACCCCCAAATAATAGTCCTTTACGTGCTAAGGGGTATCTAGAGAGTGTGATAGGTTTAATAACTACCCCCACCCTAACGCGTACCCTAACCATAACCCCTACTCTAACCCTAACGTGTACCCTAATCCTAACCCGTACCCTAAACCGAGCCCTAACCCTAACCCTCACCCTAACCCTAACCCTAACCCTAAGCTACCCTTGACTGCTTCTGCCTCCAATAGATTTCCTAAGCACTAGTGTTTTAAGGAACAGGTTAAAAAGAGAATCCTAATGTGATTTCTTGATAATGGGTGTGTTCCTTATCTTCTCCTAGTGTCTAAACTCTTCTCCATGGCTGGACCCCCAAATAATATTCCTTTACGTACTAAGGGGTATCTAGAGAGTGGGATAGGTTTAATAACTAACCTCACCCTATCGCGTACCCTAACCCTAACTCCTACCCTAACACTAACGCGTACCCTAATCCTAACCCGTACCCTAAACCGAGCCCTAACCCTAACACTAACCCTAACCCTAACCCTAACCCATACCCTACGCCCTACCCGAACCCCTCCCCGAACCCGTACCCTAAGCCATACCCTAACCCTCACCCTAACCCTAACCCTAACCCTAAGCTACCCTTGACGGCTTCTGCCTCCAGTAGATTTCCTAAGCACTAGTGTTTTAAGGAACAGGTTAAAAAGAGAATCCTAATGTGATTTCGTGATAATGGGTGTGTTCCTTATCTTCTCCTGGTGTCTAAACTCTTCTCCATGGCTGGACCCCCAATAATATTCCTGTACGTGCTAAGGGGTATCTAGAGAGTGGGATAGGTTTAATAACTACCCTCACCCGAATGCGTACCCTAACCCTAACCCCTACCCGAACCCTAACGCGTACCCTAATCCTAACCCGTACCCTAAACCGAGCCCTAACCCTAACACTAGCCCTAACCCTAACCCTAACCCATACCCTACGCCCTACCCGAACCCCTCCCCGAACCCGTACCCTATGCCGTACCCTAACCCTCACCCTAACCCTAACCCTAACCCTAAGCTACCCTTGACTGCTTCTGCCTTCAATAGATTTCCTAAGCACTAGTGTTTTAAGGAACAGGTTAAAAAGAGAATCCTAATGTGATTTCGTGATAATGGGTGTGTTCCTTATCTTCTCCTAGTGTCTAAACTCTTCTCCATGTCTGGACCCCCAAATAATATTCCTTTACGGGCTAAGGGGTATCTAGAGAGTGTGATAGCTTTAATAACTACCCCCACCCTAACGCGTACCCTAACCCTAACCCCTACCCTAACCCTAACGCGTACCCTAATCCTAACCCGTACCCTAAACCGAGCCCTAACCCTAACACTAACCCTAACCCTAACCCTAACCCATACCCAACGCCCTACCCGAACCCCTCCCCGAACCCGTACCCTAAGCCATACCCTAACCCTCAACCTAACCCTAACCCTAACCCTAAGCTACCCTTGACTGCTTCTGCCTCCAATAGATTTCCTAAGCACTAGTGTTTTAAGGAACAGGTTAAAAAGAGAATCCTAATGTGATTTCGTGATAATGGGTGTGTTCCTTATCTTCTCCTAGTGTCTAAACTCTTCTCCATGGCTGGACCCCCAATAATATTCCTGTACGTGCTAAGGGGTATCTAGAGAGTGGGATAGGTTTAATAACTACCCTCACCCTAACGCGTACACTAACCCTAACCCTACCCTAACCCTAACGCGTACCCTAATCCTAACCTGTACCCTAAACCGAGCCCTAACCCTAACACTAGCCCTAACCCTAACCCTAACCCATACCCTACGCCCTACCTGAACCCCTCCCCGAACCCGTACCCTAAGAAGTACCCTAACCCTCACCCTAACCCTAACCCTAAACCTAAGCTACCCTTGACGGCTTCTGCCTCCAATAGATTTCCTAAGCACTAGTGTTTTAAGGAACATGTTAAAAAGAGAATCCTAATGTGATTTCTTGATAATGGGTGTGTTCCTTATCTTCTCCTAGTGTCTAAACTCTTCTCCATGGCTGGACCCCCAATAATATTCCTGTACGTGCTAAGGGGTATCTAGAGAGTGGGATAGGTTTAATAACTACCCTCACCCTAACGCGTACACTAACCCTAACCCTACCCTAACCCTAGCACGTACCCTAATCCTAACCCGTACACTAAACCGAGCCTTAACCCTAACACTAGCCCTAACCCTAACCCTAAACCATACCCTACGCCCTACCCGAACCCCTCCCCGAACCCGTAACCTAAGCCGTACCCTAACCCTCACCCTAACCCTAACCCTAACCCTAATCTACCCTTGACTGCTTCTGCCTCCAATAGATTTCCTAAGCACTAGTGTTTTAAGGAACAGGTTAAAAAGAGAATCCTAATGTGATTTCGTGATAATGGGTGTGTTCCTTATCTTCTCCTAGTGTCTAAACTCTTCTCCATGGCTGGACCCCCAAATAATATTCCTTTACGTGCTAAGGGGTATCTAGAGAGTGTGATAGGTTTAATAACTACCCTCACCCTAACCGCTACCCTAACCCTAACGAGTACCCTAATCCTAACCCGTACCCTAAACCGAGCCCTAACTCTAACACTAACCCTAACCCTAACCCTAACCCATACCCTACGCCCTACCCGAAACCCTGCCCGAACCCGTACCCTAAGCCGTACCCTAACCCTCACCCTAACCCTAACCCTAACCCTAAGCTACCCTTGACTGCTTCTGCCTCCAATAGATTTCCTAACCACTAGTGTTTTAAGGAACAGTTTAAAAAGAGAATCATATTGTGATTTCATGATAATGAGTGTGTTCCTTATCTTCTCCTAGTGTCTAAACCCTTCTCCATGGCTGGACCCCCAAATAATATTCCTTTACTTGCTAAGGGGTATCTAGAGAGTGGGATAGGTTTAATAACTACCCTCACCCTAAAGCGTACCCTAACCCTAACCCCTACCCTAACACTAACGCGTACCCTAATCCTAACCCGTAACCTAAACCGAGCCCTAACCCTAACACTAACCCTAACCCTAACTCTAACCCATACCCTACGCCCTACCCGAACCCCTCACCTAACCCGTACCCTAAGCCGTACCCTAACCCTCACCCTAACCCTAACCCTAACCCTAAGCTACCCTTGACGGCTTCTGCCTCCAATAGATTTACTAAGCACTAGTGATTTAAGGAACAGGTTTAAAAGAGAATCCTAATGTGATTTCTTGATAATGGGTGTGTTCCTTATCTTTTCCTCGTGTCTAAACTCTTCTCCATGGCTGGACCCCCAAATAATATTCCTTTACGTGCTAAGGGGTATCTAGAGAGTGGGATAGGTTTAATAACTACCCTCACCCTAACGCGTATCCTAACCCTAACCCCTCCCCTAACCCTAACGCATACCCTAATCCTAACCCGTACCCTAAACCGAGCCCTAACCCTAACACTAGCCCTAACCCTAACCCTAACCCATACCCTTCACCCTACCCGAACACCTCCCCGAACCCGTATCGTAAGCCGTAACCTAACACTCACCCTAACCCTAACCCTAACCCTAAGCTACCCTTG
Organism: Balaenoptera acutorostrata; assembly: GCF_949987535.1. Lineage (NCBI taxonomy): Eukaryota > Metazoa > Chordata > Mammalia > Artiodactyla > Balaenopteridae > Balaenoptera > Balaenoptera acutorostrata. The sequence continues at coordinate 11,552 of NW_026646407.1, forward strand.
ACTGCTTCTGCCTCCAATAGATTTCCTAAGCACTAGTGTTTTAAGGAACAGTTTAAAAAGAGAATCATATTGTGATTTCTTGATAATGGGTGTGTTCCTTATCTTCTCCTAGTGTCTAAATTCTTCTCCATGGCTGGACCCCCAAATAATATTCCTTTACGTGCTAAGGGGTATCTAGAGAGTGGGATAGGTTTAATAACTACCCTCACCCTAAAGCGTACCATAACCCTAACCACTACCCTAACACTAACGCGTACCCTAATCCTAACCCGTACCCTAAACCGAGCCCTAACCCTAACACTAACCCTAACCCTAACCCTAACCCATACCCAACGCCCTACTCGAACCCCTCCCCGAACCCGTACCCTAAGCCATACCCTAACCCTCAACCTAACCCTAACCCTAACCCTAAGCTACCCTTGACTGCTTCTGCCTCCAATAGATTTCCTAAGCACTAGTGTTTTAAGGAACAGGTTAAAAAGAGAATCCTAATGTGATTTCGTGATAATGGGTGTGTTCCTTATCTTCTCCTAGTGTCTAAACTCTTCTCCATGGCTGGACCCCCAATAATATTCCTGTACGTGCTAAGGGGTATCTAGAGAGTGGGATAGGTTTAATAACTACCCTCACCCTAACGCGTACACTAACCCTAACCCCTACCCTAACCCTAACGCGTACCCTAATCCTAACCTGTACCCTAAACCGAGCCCTAACCCTAACACTAGCCCTAACCCTAACCCTAACCCATACCCAACGCCCTACTCGAACCCCTCCCCGAACCCGTACCCTAAGCCATACCCTAACCCTCAACCTAACCCTAACCCTAACCCTAATCTACCCTTGACTGCTTCTGCCTCCAATAGATTTCCTAAGCACTAGTGTTTTAAGGAACAGGTTAAAAAGAGAATCCTAATGTGATTTCTTGATAATGGGTGTGTTCCTTATCTTCTCCTAGTGTCTAAACTCTTCTCCATGGCTGGACCCCCAAATAATATTCCTTTACGTGCTAAGGGGTATCTAGAGAGTGTGATAGGTTTAATAACTACCCTCACCCTAACCGCTACCCTAACCCTAACGAGTACCCTAATCCTAACCCGTACCCTAAACCGAGCCCTAACTCTAACCCTAACCCTAACCCATACCCTACGCCCTACCCGAAACCCTGCCCGAACCCGTACCCTAAGCCGTACCCTAACCCTCACCCTAACCCTAACCCTAACCCTAAGCTACCCTTGACTGCTTCTGCCTCCAATAGATTTCCTAACCACTAGTGTTTTAAGGAACAGTTTAAAAAGAGAATCATATTGTGATTTCATGATAATGAGTGTGTTCCTTATCTTCTCCTAGTGTCTAAACCCTTCTCCATGGCTGGACCCCCAAATAATATTCCTTTACGTGCTAAGGGGTATCTAGAGAGTGGGATAGGTTTAATAACTACCCTCACCCTAAAGCGTACCCTAACCCTAACACCTACCCTAACACTAACGCGTACCCTAATCCTAACCCGTACCCTAAACCGAGCCCTAACCCTAACACTAACCCTAACCCTAACCCTAACCCATACCCTACGCCCTACCCGAACCCCTCCCCGAACCCGTACCCTAAGCCATACCCTAACCCTCACCCTAACCCTAACCCTAACCCTAAGCTACCCTTGACTGCTTCTGCCTCCAGTAGATTTCCTAAGCACTAGTGTTTTAAGGAACAGGTTAAAAAGAGAATCCTAATGTGATTTCGTGATAATGGGTGTGTTCCTTACCTTCTCCTAGTGTCTAAACTCTTCTCCATGGCTGGACCCCCAATAATATTCCTGTACGTGCTAAGGGGTATCTAGAGAGTGGGATAGGTTTAATAACTACCCTCACCCGAATGCGTACACTAACCCTAACCCCTACCCTAACCCTAACGCGTACCCTAATCCTAACCTGTACCCTAAACCGAGCCCTAACCCTAACACTAGCCCTAACCCTAACCCTAACCCATACCCTACGCCCTACCCGAACCCCTCCCCGAACCCGTACCCTAAGCCGTACCCTAACCCTCACCCTAACCCTCACCCTAACCCTAAGCTACCCTTGACGGCTTGTGCCTCCAATAGATTTCCTAAGCACTAGTGTTTTAAGGAACATGTTAAAAAGAGAATCCTAATGTGATTTCGTGATAATGGGTGTGTTCCTTATCTTCTCCTCGTGTCTAAACTCTTCTCCATGTCTGGACCCCCAAATAATATTCCTTTACGTGCTAAGGGGTATCTAGAGAGTGCGATAGGTTTAATAACTACCCCCACCCTAACGCGTACCCTAACCCTAACCCCTACCCTAACCCTAACGCGTACCCTAATCCTAACCCGTACCCTAAACCGAGCCCTAACCCTAACACTAGCCCTAACCCTAACCCTAAACCATACCCTACGCCCTACCCGAACCCCTCCCCGAACCCGTACCCTAAGCCGTACCCTAACCCTCACCCTAACCCTAACCCTAACCCTAAGCTACCCTTGACTGCTTCTGCCTCCAATAGATTTCCTAAGCACTAGTGTTTTAAGGAACAGTTTAAAAAGAGAATCACATTGTGATTTCTTGATAATGGCTGTGTTCCTTATCTTCTCCTCGTGTCTAAACTCTTCTCCATGGCTGGACCCCCAAATAATAGTCCTTTACGTGCTAAGGGGTATCTAGAGAGTGTGATAGGTTTAATAACTACCCCCACCCTAACGCGTACCCTAACCCTAACCCCTACCGTTACCCTAACGCGTACCCTAATCCTAACCCGTACCCTAAACCGAGCCCTAACCCTAACACTAACCCTAACCCTAACCCTAACACATACCCTACGCCCTACCCGAACCCCTCCCCGAACCCGTACCCTAAGCCATACCCTAACCCTCACCCTAACCCTAACCCTAACCCTAAGCTACCCTTGACTGCTTCTGCCTCCAATAGATTTCCTAAGCACTAGTGTTTTAAGGAACAGGTTAAAAAGAGAATCCTAATGTGATTTTTTGATAATGGGTGTGTTCCTTATCTTCTCCTAGTGTCTAAACTCTTCTCCATGGCTGGACCCCCAAATAATATTCCTTTACGTACTAAGGGGTATCTAGAGAGTGGGATAGGTTTAATAACTAACCTCACCCTATCGCGTACCCTAACCCTAACACCTACCCTAACACTAACGCGTACCCTAATCCTAACCCGTACCCTAAACCGAGCCCTAACCCTAACACTAACCCTAACCCTAACCCTAACCCATACCCTACGCCCTACCCGAACCCCTCCCTGAACCCGTACCCTAAGCCGTACGCTAACCCTCACCCTAACCCTAACCCTAACCCTAAGCTACCCTTGACGGCTTCTGCCTCCAATAGATTTCCTAAGCACTAGTGTTTTAAGGAACAGGTTAAAAAGAGAATCCTAATGTGATTTCGTGATAATGGGTGTGTTCCTTATTTTCTCCTAGTGTCTAAACTCTTCTCCATGGCTGGACCCCCAAATAATATTCCTTTACGTGCTAAGGGGTATCTAGAGAGTGTGATAGGTTTAATAACTACCCCCACCCTAACGCGTACCCTAACCCTAACCCCTACCCTAACCCTAACGCGTACCCTCATCCTAACCCGTACCCTAAACCGAGCCCTAACCCTAACACTAACCCTAACCCTAACCCTAACCCATACCCTACGCCCTACACGAACCCCTCCCCGAACCCGTACCCTAAGCCATACCCTAACCCTCACCCTAACCCTAACCCTAACCCTAAGCTACCCTTGACTGCTTCTGCCTCCAATAGATTTCCTAAGCACTAGTGTTTTAAGGAACAGGTTAAAAAGAGAATCCTAATGTGATTTCTTGATAATGGGTGTGTTCCTTATCTTCTCCTCGTGTCTAAACTCTTCTCCATGGCTGGACCCCCAAATAATATTCCTTTACGTGCTAAGGGGTATCTAGAGAGTGGGATAGGTTTAATGACTACCCTCACCCTAACGCGTACCCTAACCCTAACCCCTACCCTAACCCTAACGCGTACCCTAATCCTAACCCGTACCCTAAACCGAGCCCTAACCCTAACACTAGCCCTAACCCTAACCCTAACCCATACCCTACGCCCTACCCGAACCCGTACCCTAAGCCGTACCCTAACCCTCACCCTAACCCTAACCCTAACCCTAAGCTACCCTTGACTGCTTCTGCCTCCAATAGATTTCCTAAGCACTAGTGTTTTAAGGAACAGGTTAAAAAGAGAATCCTAATGTGATTTCTTGATAATGGGTGTGTTCCTTATCTTCTCCTCGTGTCTAAACTCTTCTCCATGGCTGGACCCCCAAATAATATTCCTTTACGTGCTAAGGGGTATCTAGAGAGAAGGAGAGGTTTAATAACTACCCCCACCCTAACGCGTACCCTAACCCTAACCCCTGCCCTAACCCTAACGCGTACCCTAATCCTAAACCGTACCCTAAACCGAGCCTTAACCCTAACACTAACCCTAACCCTAACCCTAACACATACCCTACGCCCTACCCGAACCCCTCCCCGAACCCGTACCCTAAGCCGTACCCTAACCCTCACCCTAACCCTAACCCTAACCCTAAGCTACCCTTGACGGCTTCTGCCTCCAATAGATTTCCTAAGCACTAGTGTTTTAAGGAACAGGTTAAAAAGAGAATCCTAATGTGATTTCGTGATAATGGGTGTGTTCCTTATCTTCTCCTAGTGTCTAAACTCTTCTCCATGGCTGGACCCCCAAATAATATTCCTTTACGTGCTAAGGGGTATCTAGAGAGTGTGATAGGTTTAATAACTACCCCCACCCTAACGCGTACCCTAACCCTAACCCCTGCCCTAAACCTAACGCGTACCCTAATCTTAAACCGTACCCTAAACCGAGCCCTAACCCTAACACTAACCCTAACCCTAACCCTAACCCATACCCTACGCCCTACCCGAACCCCTCCCCGAACCCGTACCCTAAGCCATACCCTAACCCTCACCCTAACCCTAACCCTAACCCTAAGCTACCCTTGACTGCTTCTGCCTCCAATAGATTTCCTAAGCACTAGTGTTTTAAGGAACAGGTTAAAAAGAGAATCCTAATGTGATTTCTTGATAATGGGTGTGTTCCTTATTTTCTCCTCGTGTCTAAACTCTTCTCCATGGCTGGACCCCCAAATAATATTCCTTTACGTGCTAAGGGGTATCTAGAGAGTGGGATAGGTTTAATGACTACCCTCACCCTAACGCGTACCCTAACCCTAACCCCTACCCTAACCCTAACGCGTACCCTAATCCTAACCCGTACCCTAAACCGAGCCCTAACCCTAACACTAGCCCTAACCCTAACCCTAACCCATACCCTACGCCCTACCCGAACCCGTACCCTAAGCCGTACCCTAACCCTCACCCTAACCCTAACCCTAACCCTAAGTTACCCTTGACTGCTTCTGCCTCCAATAGATTTCCTAAGCACTAGTGTTTTAAGGAACAGGTTAAAAAGAGAATCCTAATGTGATTTCGTGATAATGGGTGTGTTCCTTATCTTCTCCTAGTGTCTAAACTCTTCTCCATGGCTGGACCCCCAAATAATATTCCTTTACGTGCTAAGGGGTATCTAGAGAGTGTGATAGGTTTAATAACTACCCCCACCCTAACGCGTACCCTAACCCTAACCCCTGCCCTAAACCTAACGCGTACCCTAATCCTAAACCGTACCCTAAACCGAGCCCTAACCCTAACACTAACCCTAACCCTAACCCTAACCCATACCCTACGCCCTACCCGAACCCCTCCCCGAACCCGTACCCTAAGCCGTACCCTAACCCTCACCCTAACCCTAACCCTAACCCTAAGCTACCCTTGACGGCTTCTGCCTCCAATAGATTTCCTAAGCACTAGTGTTTTAAGGAACAGGTTAAAAAGAGAATCCTAATGTGATTTCGTGATAATGGGTGTGTTCCTTATTTTCTCCTAGTGTCTAAACTCTTCTCCATGGCTGGACCCCCAAATAATATTCCTTTACGTGCTAAGGGGTATCTAGAGAGTGAGATAGGTTTAATAACTACCCCCACCCTAACGCGTACCCTAACCCTAACCCCTACCCTAACACTAACGCGTACCCTAATCCTAAACCGTACCCTAAACCGAGCCCTAAACCTAACACTAACCCTAACCCTAACCCTAACCCATACCCTACGCCCTACCCGAACCCCTCCCCGAACCCGTACCCTAAGCCGTACCCTAACCCTCACCCTAACCCTAACCCTAACCCTAAGCTACCCTTGACGGCTTCTGCCTCCAATAGATTTCCTAAGCACTAGTGTTTTAAGGAACAGGTTAAAAAGAGAATCCTAATGTGATTTCGTGATAATGGGTGTGTTCCTTATTTTCTCCTAGTGTCTAAACTCTTCTCCATGGCTGGACCCCCAAATAATATTCCTTTACGTGCTAAGGGGTATCTAGAGAGTGTGATAGGTTTAATAACTACCCCCACCCTAACGCGTACCCTAACCCTAACCCCTACCCTAACCCTAACGCGTACCCTAATCCTAACCCGTACCCTAAACCGAGCCCTAACCCTAACCCTAACCCTAACCCATACCCTACGCCCTACCCGAACCCCTCCCCGAACCCGTACCCTAAGCCATACCCTAACCCTCACCCTAACCCTAACCCTAACCCTAAGCTACCCTTGACTGCTTCTGCCTCCAATAGATTTCCTAAGCACTAGTGTTTTAAGGAACAGGTTAAAAAGAGAATCCTAATGTGATTTCTTGATAATGGGTGTGTTCCTTATCTTCTCCTCCTGTCTAAACTCTTCTCCATGGATGGACCCCCAAATAATATTCCTTTATGTGCTAAGGGGTATCTAGAGAGTGGGATAGGTTTAATGACTACCCTCACCCTAACGCGTACCCTAACCCTAACCCCTACCCTAACCCTAACGCGTACCCTAATCCTAACCCGTACCCTAAACCGAGCCCTAACCCTAACACTAGCCCTAACCCTAACCCTAACCCATACCCTACGCCCTACCCGAACCCCTCCCCGAACCCGTACCCTAAGCCGTACCCTAACCCTCACCCTAACCCTAACCCTAACCCTAAGCTACCCTTGACTGCTTCTGCCTCCAATAGATTTCCTAAGCACTAGTGTTTTAAGGAACAGGTTAAAAAGAGAATCCTAATGTGATTTCTTGATAATGGGTGTGTTCCTTATCTTCTCCTCGTGTCTAAACTCTTCTCCATGGCTGGACCCCCAAATAATATTCCTTTATGTGCTAAGGGGTATCTAGAGAGTGGGATAGGTTTAATGACTACCCTCACCCTAACGCGTACCCTAACCCTAACCCCTACCCTAACCCTAACGCGTACCCTAATCCTAACCCGTACCCTAAACCGAGCCCTAACCCTAACACTAGCCCTAACCCTAACCCTAACCCATACCCTACGCCCTACCCGAACCCGTACCCTAAGCCGTACCCTAACCCTCACCCTAACCCTAACCCTAACCCTAAGCTACCCTTGACTGCTTCTGCCTCCAATAGATTTCCTAAGCACTAGTGTTTTAAGGAACAGGTTAAAAAGAGAATCCTAATGTGATTTCGTGATAATGGGTGTGTTCCTTATCTTCTCCTAGTGTCTAAACTCTTCTCCATGGCTGGACCCCCAAATAATATTCCTTTACGTGCTAAGGGGTATCTAGAGAGTGTGATAGGTTTAATAACTACCCCCACCCTAACGCGTACCCTAACCATAACCCCTGCCCTAAACCTAACGCGTACCCTAATCCTAAACCGTACCCTAAACCGAGCCCTAACCCTAACACTAACCCTAACCCTAACCCTAACCCATACCCTACGCCCTACCCGAACCCCTCCCCGAACCCGTACCCTAAGCCGTACCCTAACCCTCACCCTAACCCTAACCCTAACCCTAAGCTACCCTTGACGGCTTCTGCCTCCAATAGATTTCCTAAGCACTAGTGTTTTAAGGAACAGGTTAAAAAGAGAATCCTAATGTGATTTCGTGATAATGGGTGTGTTCCTTATTTTCTCCTAGTGTCTAAACTCTTCTCCATGGCTGGACCCCCAAATAATATTCCTTTACGTGCTAAGGGGTATCTAGAGAGTGAGATAGGTTTAATAACTACCCCCACCCTAACGCGTACCCTAACCCTAACCCCTACCCTAACCCTAACGCGTACCCTAATCCTAAACCGTACCCTAAACCGAGCCCTAAACCTAACACTAACCCTAACCCTAACCCTAACCCATACCCTACGCCCTACCCGAACCCCTCCCCGAACCCGTACCCTAAGCCGTACCCTAACCCTCACCCTAACCCTAACCCTAACCCTAAGCTACCCTTGACGGCTTCTGCCTCCAATAGATTTCCTAAGCACTAGTGTTTTAAGGAACAGGTTAAAAAGAGAATCCTAATGTGATTTCGTGATAATGGGTGTGTTCCTTATTTTCTCCTAGTGTCTAAACTCTTCTCCATGGCTGGACCCCCAAATAATATTCCTTTACGTGCTAAGGGGTATCTAGAGAGTGTGATAGGTTTAATAACTACCCCCACCCTAACGCGTACCCTAACCCTAACCCCTACCCTAACCCTAACGCGTACCCTAATCCTAACCCGTACCCTAAACCGAGCCCTAACCCTAACACTAACCCTAACCCTAACCCTAACCCATACCCTACGCCCTACCCGAACCCCTCCCCGAACCCGTACCCTAAGCCATACCCTAACCCTCACCCTAACCCTAACCCTAACCCTAAGCTACCCTTGACTGCTTCTGCCTCCAATAGATTTCCTAAGCACTAGTGTTTTAAGGAACAGGTTAAAAAGAGAATCCTAATGTGATTTCTTGATAATGGGTGTGTTCCTTATCTTCTCCTCGTGTCTAAACTCTTCTCCATGGCTGGACCCCCAAATAATATTCCTTTACGTGCTAAGGGGTATCTAGAGAGTGGGATAGGTTTAATAACTACCCTCACCCTAACGCGTACCCTAACCCTAACCCCTACCCTAACCCTAACGCGTACCCTAATCCTAACCCGTACCCTAAACCGAGCCCTAACCCTAACACTAGCCCTAACCCTAACCCTAACCCATACCCTACGCCCTACCCGAACCCCTCCCCGAACCCGTACCCTAAGCCGTACCCTAACCCTCACCCTAACCCTAACCCTAACCCTAAGCTACCCTTGACTGCTTCTGCCTCCAATAGATTTCCTAAGCACTAGTGTTTTAAGGAACAGGTTAAAAAGAGAATCCTAATGTGATTTCTTGATAATGGGTGTGTTCCTTATCTTCTCCTCGTGTCTAAACTCTTCTCCAAGGCTGGACCCCCAAATAATATTCCTTTACGTGCTAAGGGGTATCTAGAGAGTGTGATAGGTTTAATAACTACCCCCACCCTAACGAGTACCCTAACCCTAACCCCTGCCCTAACCCTAACGCGTACCCTAATCCTAAACCGTACCCTAAACCGAGCCCTAACCCTAACACTAACCCTAAGCCTAACCCTAACCCATACCCTACGCCCTACCCGAACCCGTACCCTAAGCCGTACCCTAACCCTCACCCTAACCCTAACCCTAACCCTAAGCTACCCTTGACTGCTTCTGCCTCCAATAGATTTCCTAAGCACTAGTGTTTTAAGGAACAGGTTAAAAAGAGAATCCTAATGTGATTTCGTGATAATGGGTGTGTTCCTTATCTTCTCCTAGTGTCTAAACTCTTCTCCATGTCTGGACCCCCAAATAATATTCCTTTACGTGCTAAGGGGTATCTAGAGAGTGTGATAGGTTTAATAACTACCCCCTCCCTAACGCGTACACTAACCCTAACCCCTACCCTAACCCTAACGCATACCCTAATCCTAACCCGTACCCTAAACCGAGCCCTAACCCTAACACTAACCCTAACCCTAACCCTAACCCATACCCTACGCCCTACCCGAACCCCTCCCTGAACCCGTACCCTAAACCGTACCCTAACCCTCACCCTAACCCTAACCCTAACCCTAAGCTACCCTTGACGGCTTCTGCCTCCAATAGATTTCCTAAGCACTAGTGTTTTAAGGAACAGGTTAAAAAGAGAATCCTAATGTGATTTCTTGATAATGGGTGTGTTCCTTATCTTCTCCTCGTGTCTAAACTCTTCTCCATGGCTGGACTCCCAAATAATATTCCTTTACGTGCTAAGGGGTATCTAGAGAGTGGGATAGGTTTAATAACTACCCTCACACTAACGTGTACCCTAACCCTAACCCCTACCCGAACCCTAACGCGTACCCTAATCCTAACCCGTACCCTAAACCGAGCCCTAACCCTAACACTAGCCCTAACCCTAACCCTAACACATACCCTACGCCCTACCCGAACCCCTCCCCGAACCCGTACCCTAAGCCGTACCCTAACCCTCACCCTAACCCTAACCCTAACACTAAGCTACCCTTGACGGCTTCTGCCTCCAATAGATTTCCTAAGCACTAGTGTTTTAAGGAACAGGTTAAAAAGAGAATCCTAATGTGATTTCGTGATAATGGGTGTGTTCCTTATCTTCTCCTAGTGTCTAAACTCTTCTCCATGTCTGGACCCCCAAATAATATTCCTTTACGTGCTAAGGGGTATCTAGAGAGTGTGATAGGTTTAATAACTACCCCCACCCTAACGCGTACCCTAACCCTAACCCCTACCCTAACCCTAACTCGTACCCTAATCCTAACACGTACCCTAAACCGAGCCCTAACCCTAACACTAGCCCTAACCCTAACCCTAAACCATACCCTACGGCCTACCCGAACCCCTCCCCGAACCCGTACCCTAAGCCGTACCCTAACCCTCACCCTAACCCTAACCCTAACCCTAAGCTACCCTTGACGGCTTCTGCCTCCAATAGATTTCCTAAGCACTAGTGTTTTAAGGAACAGGTTAAAAAGAGAATCCTAATGTGATTTCGTGATAATGGGTGTGTTCCTTATCTTCTCCTAGTGTCTAAACTCTTCTCCATGGCTGGACCCCCAAATAATATTCCTTTACGTGCTAAGGGGTATCTAGAGAGTGTGATAGGTTTAATAACTACCCTCACCCTAACGCGTACCCTAACCCTAACCGCTACCCTAACACTAACGAGTACCCGAATCCTAACCCGTATCCTAAACCGAGCCCTAACTCTAACACTAACCCTAACCCTAACCCTAACCCATACCCTATGGCCTACCCGAACCCCTCCCAGAACCCGTACCCTAAGCCGTACCCTAACCCTCACCCTAACCCTAACCCTAACCCTAAGCTACCCTTGACTGCTTCTGCCTCCAATAGATTTCCTAAGCACTAGTGTTTTAAGGAACAGTTTAAAAAGAGAATCACATTGTGATTTCTTGATAATGGGTGTGTTCCTTATCTTCTCCTCGTGTCTAAACTCTTCTCCATGGCTGGACCCCTAAATAATAGTCCTTTACGTGCTAAGGGGTATCTAGAGAGTGTGATAGGTTTAAAAACTACCCCCAACCTAACGCGTACCCTAACCATAACCCCTACCCTAACCCTAACGCGTACACTAATCCTAACCCGTACCCTAAACCGAGCCCTAACCCTAAAACTAACCCTAACCCTAACCCTAACCCATACCCTACGCCCTACCCGAACCCCTCCCCGAACCCGTACCCTAAGCCATACCCTAACCCTCACCCTAACCCTAACCCTAACCCTAAGCTACCCTTGACCGCTTCTGCCTCCAATAGATTTCCTAAGCACTAGTGTTTTAAGGAACAGGTTAAAAAGAGAATCCTAATGTGATTTCTTGATAATGGGTGTGTTCCTTATCTTCTCCTAGTGTCTAAACTCTTCTCCATGGCTGGACCCCCAAATAATATTCCTTTACGTACTAAGGGGTATCTAGAGAGTGGGATAGGTTTAATAACTAACCTCACCCTATCGCGTACCCTAACCCTAACACCTTCCCTAACACTAACGCGTACCCTAATCCTAACCCGTATCCTAAACCGAGCCCTAACCCTAACACTAACCCTAACCCTAACCCTAACCCATACACTACGCCCTACCCGAAACCCTCCCCGAACCCGTACCCTAAGCCGTACCCTAACCCTCACCCTAACCCTATCCCTAACCCTAAGCTACCCTTGACGGCTTCTGCCTCCAATAGATTTCCTAAGCAATAATGTTTTAAGGAACAGGTTAAAAAGAGAATCCTAATGTGATTTCGTGATAATGGGTGTGTTCCTTATCTTCTCCTAGTGTCTAAACTCTTCTCCATGGCTGGACCCCCAAATAATATTCCTTTACGTGCTAAGGGGTATCTAGAGAGTGTGATAGGTTTAATAACTACCCCCACCCTAACGCGTACCCTAACCCTAACCCCTACCCTAACCCTAACGCATACCCTAATCCTAACCCGTACCCTAAACCGAGCCCTAACCCTAACACTAACCCTAACCCTAACACTAACCCATACCCTACGCCCTACCCGAACCCCTCCCTGAACCCGTACCCTAAACCGTACCCTAACCCTCACCCTAACCCTAACCCTAACCCTAAGCTACCCTTGACGGCTTCTGCCTCCAATAGATTTCCTAAGCACTAGTGTTTTAAGGAACAGGTTAAAAAGAGAATCCTAATGTGATTTCTTGATAATGGGTGTGTTCCTTATCTTCTCCTCGTGTCTAAACTCTTCTCCATGGCTGGACTCCCAAATAATATTCCTTTACGTGCTAAGGGGTATCTAGAGAGTGGGATAGGTTTAATAACTACCCTCACACTAACGCGTACCCTAACCCTAACCCCTACCCGAACCCTAACGCGTACCCTAATCCTAACCCGTACCCTAAACCGAGCCCTAACCCTAACACAAACCCTAACCCTAACCCATACCCTACGCCCTACCCGAACCCCTCCCCGAACCCGTACCCTAAGCCATACCCTAACCCTCACCCTAACCCTAACCCTAACCCTAAGCTACCCTTGACGGCTTCTGCCTCCAATAGATTTCCTAAGCACTAGTGTTTTAAGGAAGAGGTTAAAAAGAGAATCCTAATGTGATTTCTTGATAATGGGTGTGTTCCTTCTCTTCTCCTCGTGTCTAAACTCTTCTCCATGGCTGGACCCCCAAATAATATTCCTTTACGTGCTAAGGGGTATCTAGAGAGTGGGATAGGTTTAATGACTACCCTCACCCTAACGCGTACCCTAACCCTAACCCCTACCCTAACCCTAACGCGTACCCTAATCCTAACCCGTACCCTAAACCGAGCCCTAACCCTAACACTAGCCCTAACCCTAACCCTAACCCATACCCTACGCCCTACACGAACCCGTACCCTAAGCCGTACCCTAACCCTCACCCTAACCCTAACCCTAACACTAAGCTACCCTTGACTGCTTCTGCCTCCAATAGATTTCCTAAGCACTAATGTTTTAAGGAACAGGTTAAAAAGAGAATCCTAATGTGATTTCTTGATAATGGGTGTGTTCCTTATCTTCTCCTCGTGTCTAAACTCTTCTCCATGGCTGGACCCCCAAATAATATTCCTTTACGTGCTAAGGGGTATCTAGAGAGTGTGATAGGTTTAATAACTACCCCCACCCTAACGCGTACCCTAACCCTAACCCCTGCCCTAACCCTAACGCGTACCCTAATCCTAAACCGTACCCTAAACCGAGCCCTAACCCTAACACTAACCCTAACCCTAACCCTAACCCATACCCTACGCCCTACCCGAACCCCTCCCCGAACCCGTACCCTAAGCCGTACCCTAACCCTCACCCTAACCCTAACCCTAACCCTAAGCTACCCTTGACGGCTTCTGCCTCCAATAGATTTCCTAAGCACTAGTGTTTTAAGGAACAGGTTAAAAAGAGAATCCTAATGTGATTTCGTGATAATGGGTGTGTTCCTTATTTTCTCCTAGTGTCTAAACTCTTCTCCATGTCTGGACCCCCAAATAATATTCCTTTACGTGCTAAGGGGTATCTAGAGAGTGTGATAGGTTTAATAACTACCCCCACCCTAACGCGTACCCTAACCCTAACCCCTACCCTAACCCTAACGCATACCCTAATCCTAACCCGTACCCTAAACCGAGCCCTAACCCTAACACTAACCCTAACCCTAACACTAACCCATACCCTACGCCCTACCCGAACCCCTCCCTGAACCCGTACCCTAAACCGTACCCTAACCCTCACCCTAACCCTAACCCTAACCCTAAGCTACCCTTGACGGCTTCTGCCTCCAATAGATTTCCTAAGCACTAGTGTTTTAAGGAACAGGTTAAAAAGAGAATCCTAATGTGATTTCTTGATAATGGGTGTGTTCCTTATCTTCTCCTCGTGTCTAAACTCTTCTCCATGGCTGGACTCCCAAATAATATTCCTTTACGTGCTAAGGGGTATCTAGAGAGTGGGATAGGTTTAATAACTACCCTCACACTAACGCGTACCCTAACCCTAACCCCTACCCGAACCCTAACGCGTACCCTAATCCTAACCCGTACCCTAAACCGAGCCATAACCCTAACACAAACCCTAACCCTAACCCATACCCTACGCCCTACCCGAACCCCTCCCCGAACCCGTACCCTAAGCCATACCCTAACCCTCACCCTAACCCTAACCCTAACCCTAAGCTACCCTTGACGGCTTCTGCCTCCAATAGATTTCCTAAGCACTAGTGTTTTAAGGAAGAGGTTAAAAAGAGAATCCTAATGTGATTTCTTGATAATGGGTGTGTTCCTTCTCTTCTCCTCGTGTCTAAACTCTTCTCCATGGCTGGACCCCCAAATAATATTCCTTTACGTGCTAAGGGGTATCTAGAGAGTGGGATAGTTTTAATGACTACCCTCACCCTAACGCGTACCCTAACCCTAACCCCTACCCTAACCCTAACGCGTACCCTAATCCTAACCCGTACCCTAAACCGAGCCCTAACCCTAACACTAGCCCTAACCCTAACCCTAACCCATACCCTACGCCCTACACGAACCCGTACCCTAAGCCGTACCCTAACCCTCACC
The DNA here is from genome assembly GCF_949987535.1 of Balaenoptera acutorostrata. NCBI lineage: Eukaryota > Metazoa > Chordata > Mammalia > Artiodactyla > Balaenopteridae > Balaenoptera > Balaenoptera acutorostrata. Next base: position 26,584 of record NW_026646407.1, read on the forward strand.
CTAACCCTAACCCTAACCCTAAGCTACCCTTGACTGCTTCTGCCTCCAATAGATTTCCTAAGCACTAATGTTTTAAGGAACAGGTTAAAAAGAGAATCCTAATGTGATTTCTTGATAATGGGTGTGTTCCTTATCTTCTCCTCGTGTCTAAACTCTTCTCCATGGCTGGACCCCCAAATAATATTCCTTTACGTGCTAAGGGGTATCTAGAGAGTGTGATAGGTTTAATAACTACCCCCACCCTAACGCGTACCCTAACCCTAACCCCTGCCCTAACCCTAACGCGTACCCTAATCCTAAACCGTACCCTAAACCGAGCCCTAACCCTAACACTAACCCTAACCCTAACCCTAACCCATACCCTACGCCCTACCCGAACCCCTCCCCGAACCCGTACCCTAAGCCGTACCCTAACCCTCACCCTAACCCTAACCCTAACCCTAAGCTACCCTTGACGGCTTCTGCCTCCAATAGATTTCCTAAGCACTAGTGTTTTAAGGAACAGGTTAAAAAGAGAATCCTAATGTGATTTCGTGATAATGGGTGTGTTCCTTATTTTCTCCTAGTGTCTAAACTCTTCTCCATGGCTGGACCCCCAAATAATATTCCTTTATGTGCTAAGGGGTATCTAGAGAGTGTGATAGGTTTAATAACTACCCCCACCCTAACGCGTACCCTAACCCTAACCCCTACTCTAACCCTAACGCGTACCCTAATCCTAACCCGTACCCTAAACCGAGCCCTAACCCTAACACTAACCCTAACCCTAACCCTAACCCATACCCTATGCCCTACCCGAACCCCTCCCCGAACCCGTACCCTAAGCCGTACCCTAACCCTCACCCTAACCCTAACCCTAACCCTAAGCTACCCTTGACTGCTTCTGCCTCCAATAGATTTCCTAAGCACTAGTGATTTAAGGAACAGGTTTAAAAGAGAATCCTAATGTGATTTCTTGATAATGGGTGTGTTCCTTATCTTCTCCTCGTGTCTAAACTCTTCTCCATGGCTGGACCCCCAAATAATATTCCTTTACGTGCTAAGGGGTATCTAGAGAGTGGGATAGGTTTAATAACTACCCTCACCCTAAAGCGTACCCTAACCCTAACCACTACCCTAACACTAACGCGTACCCTAATCCTAACCCGTACCCTAAACCGAGCCGTAACCCTAACACTAACCCTAACCCTAACCCTAACCCATACCCTATGGCCTACCCGAACCCCTCCCCGAACCCGTACCCTAAGCCGTACCCTAACCCTCACCCTAACCCTAACCCTAACCCTAAGCTACCCTTGACGGCTTCTGCCTCCAGTAGATTTCCTAAGCACTAGTGTTTTAAAGAACAGTTTAAAAAGAGAATCATATTGTGATTTCTTGATAATGGGTGTGTTCCTTATCTTCTCCTAGTGTCTAAATTCTTCTCCATGGCTGGACCCCCAAATAATATTCCTTTACCTGCTAAGGGGTATCTAGAGAGTGGGATAGGTTTAATAACTACCCCCACCCTAACGCGTACCCTAACCATAACCCCTACCCTAACCCTAACGCGTACACTAATCCTAACCCGTACCCTAAACCGAGCCCTAACCCTAAAACTAACCCTAACCCTAACCCTAACCCATACCCTACGCCCTACCCGAACCCCTCCCCGAAACCGTACCCTAAGCCATACCCTAACCCTAACCCTAACCCTAAGCTACCCTTGACTGCTTCTGCCTCCAATAGATTTCCTAAGCACTAGTGTTTTAAGGAACAGGTTAAAAAGAGAATCCTAATGTGATTTCTTGATAATGGGTGTGTTCCTTATCTTCTCCTAGTGTCTAAACTCTTCTCCATGGCTGGACACCCAAATAATATTCCTTTACGTACTAAGGGGTATCTAGAGAGTGGGATAAGTTTAATAACTAACCTCACCCTATCGCGTAACCTAACCCTAACACCTTCCCTAACACTAACGCGTACCCTAATCCTAACCCGTATCCTAAACCGAGCCCTAACCCTAACACTAACCCTAACCCTAACCCTAGCCCATACACTACGCCCTACCCGAACCCCTCCCCGAACCCGTACCCTAAGCCGTACCCTAACCCTCACCCTAACCCTAACCCTAACCCTAAGCTACCCTTGACGGCTTCTGCCTCCAATAGATTTCCTAAGCAATAGTGTTTTAAGGAACAGGTTAAAAAGAGAATCCTAATGTGATTTCGTGATAATGGGTGTGTTCCTTATCTTCTCCTAGTGTCTAAACTCTTCTCCATGGCTGGACCCCCAAATAATATTCCTTTACGTGCTAAGGGGTATCTAGAGAGTGTGATAGGTTTAATAACTACCCCCATCCTAACGCGTACCCTAACCCTAACCCCTACCCTAACCCTAACGCGTACCCTAATCCTAACCCATACCCTAAACCGAGCCCTAACCCTAACACTAACCCTAACCCTAACCCAAACCCATACCCTACGCCCTACACGAACCCCTCCCCGAACCCGTACCCTAAGCCATACCCTAACCCTCAACCTATCCCTAACCCTAACCCTAAGCTACCCTTGACTGCTTCTGCCTCCAATAGATTTCCTAAGCACTAGTGTTTTAAGGAACAGGTTAAAAAGTGAATCCTAATGTGATTTCGTGATAATGGGTGTGTTCCTTATCTTCTCCTAGTGTCTAAACTCTTCTCCATGGCTGGACCCCCAAATAATATTCCTTTATGAGCTAAGGGGTATCTAGAGAGTGTGATAGGTTTAATAACTACCCTCACCCTAACGCGTACCCTAACCCTAACCCCTACCCTAACCCTAGCACGTACCCTAATCCTAACCCGTACCCTAAACCGAGGCCTAACCCTAACACTAGCCCTAACCCTAACCCTAACCCATACCCTACGCCCTACCCGAACCCCTCCCCGAAACCGTACCCTAAGCCGTACCCTAACCCTCACCCTAAACCTAACCCTAACCCTAAGCTACCCTTGACTGCTTCTGCCTCCAATAGATTTCCTAAGCACTAGTATTTTAAGGAACAGGTTAAAAAGAGAATCCTAATGTGATTTCGTGATAATGGGTGTGTTCCTTATCTTCTCCTAGTGTCTAAACTCTTCTCCATGGCTGGACCCCCAAATAATATTCCTTTACGTGCTAAGGGGTATCTAGAGAGTGTGATAGGTTTAATAACTACCCTCACCCTAACGCGTACCCTAACCCTAACCGCTACCCTAACACTATCGAGTACCCTAATCCTAACCCGTACCCTAAACCGAGCCCTAACCCTAACACTAACCCTAACCCTAACCCTAACCCATACCCTACGCCCTACCCGAAACCCTCCCCGAACCCGTACCCTAAGCTGTGCCCTAACCCTCACCCTAACCCTAACCCTAACCCTAAGCTACCCTTGACTGCTTCTGCCTCCAATAGATTTCCTAACCCCTAGTGTTTTAAGGAACAGTTTAAAAAGAGAATCATATTGTGATTTCTTGATAATGGGTGTGTTCCTTATCTTCTCCTAGTGTCTAAACCCTTCTCCATGGCTGGACCCCCAAATAATATTCCTTTACGTGCTAAGGGGTATCTAGAGAGTGGGATAGGTTTAATAACTACCCTCACCCTAAAGCGTACCCTAACCCTAACCACTACCCTAACACTAACGCGTACCCTAATCCTAACCCGTACCCTAAACCGAGCCCTAACGCTAACACTAACCCTAACCCTAAACCTAACCCATACCCTACGGCCTACCCGAACCCCTCCCCGAACCCGTACCCTAAGCCGTACCCTAACCCTCACCCTAACCCTAACCCTAACCCTAAGCTACCCTTGACTGCTTCTGCCTCCAATAGATTTCCTAAGCACTAGTGTTTTAAGGAACAGGATAAAAAGAGAATCCTAATGTGATTTCTTGATAATGGGTGTGTTCCTTATCTTCTCCTCATGTCTAAACTCTTCTCCATGGCTGGACCCCCAAATAATATTCCTGTACGTGCTAAGGGATATCTAGAGAGTGTGATAGGTTTAATAACTACCCCCACCCTAACGCGTACCCTAACCCTAACCCCTGCCCTAACCCTAACGCGTACCCTAATCCTAACCCGTACCCTAAACCGAGCCCTAACCCTAACACTAACCCTAACCCTAACCCTAACCCATACCCTACGCCCTACCCGAAACCCTCCACGAACCCGTACCCTAAGCCGTACCCTAACCCTCACCCTAACCCTAACCCTAACCCTAAGCTACCCTTGACTTCTTCTGCCTCCAATAGATTTCCTAACCACTAGTGTTTTAAGGAACAGTTTAAAAAGAGAATCATATTGTGATTTCTTGATAATGGGTGTGTTCCTTATCTTCTCCTAGTGTCTAAACCCTTCTCCATGGCTGGACCCCCAAATAATATTCCTTTACGTGCTAAGGGGTATCTAGAGAGTGGGATAGGTTTAATAACTACCCTCACCCTAAAGCGTACCCTAACCCTAACCACTACCCTAACACTAACGCGTACCCTAATCCTAACCCGTACCCTAAACCGAGCCCTAACCCTAACCCTAACCCTAACCCTAACCCTAACCCATACCCTACGGCCTACCCGAACCCCTCCCCGAACCCGTACCCTAAGCCGTACCCTAACCCTCACCCTAACCCTAACCCTAACCCTAAGCTACCCTTGACTGCTTCTGCCTCCAATAGATTTCCTAAGCACTAGTGTTTTAAGGAACAGGTTAAAAAGAGAATCCTAATGTGATTTCGTGATAATGGGTGTGTTCCTTCTCTTCTCCTCGTGTCTAAACTCTTCTCCATGGCTGGACCACCAAATAATATTCCTTTACGTGCTAAGGGGTATCTAGAGAGTGGGATAGGTTTAATAACTACCCCCACCCTAACGCGTACCCTAACCATAACCCCTACCCTAACCCTAACGCGTACCTTAATCCTAACCCGTACCCTAAACCGAGCCCTAACCCTAACACTAACCCTAACCCTAACCCTAACCCATACCCTACGCCCTACCCGAACCCCTCCCCGAACCCGTACCCTAAGCCATACCCTAACCCTCACCCTAACCCTAACCCTAACCCTAAGCTACCCTTGACGGCTTCTGCCTCCAATAGATTTCCTAAGCACTAGTGTTTTAAGGAACAGGTTAAAAAGAGAATCCTAATGTGATTTCTTGATTATGGGTGTGTTCCTTATCTTCTCCTAGTGTCTAAACTCTTCTCCATGGCTGGACCCCCAAATAATATTCCTTTACGTACTAAGGGGTATCTAGAGAGTGGGATAGGTTTAATAACTAACCTCACCCTATCGCGTACCCTAACCCTAACCCCTACCCTAACCCTAACGCGTACCCTAATCCTAACCCGTACCCTAAACCGAGCCCTAACCCTAACCCTAACCCTAACCCTCACCCGAACGCGTACACTAACCCTAACCCCTACCCTAACACTAACGCGTACCCTAATCCTAACCTGTACCCTAAACCGAGCCCTAACCCTAACACTAGCCCTAACCCTAACCCTTACCCATACCCTACGCCCTACCCGAACCCCTCCCCGAACCCGTACCCTAAGCCGTACCCTAACCCTCACCCTAACCCTAACCCTAACCCTAAGCTACCCTTGACGGCTTGTGCCTCCAATAGATTTCCTAAGCACTAGTGTTTTAAGGAACATGTTAAAAAGTGAATCCTAATGTGATTTCTTGATAATGGGTGTGTTCCTTATCTTCTCCTCGTGTCTAAACTCTTCTCCATGGCTGAACCCCCAAATAATATTCCTTTATGTGCTAAGGGGTATCTAGAGAGTGTGATAGGTTTAATAACTACCCTCACCCTAACGCGTACCCTAACCCTAACCCCTACCCTAACCCTAGCGCGTACCCTAATCCTAACCCGTACCCTAAACCGAGCCCTAACCCTAACACTAGCCCTAACCCTAACCCTAACCCATACCCTACGCCCTACCCGAACCCCTCCCCGAACCCGTACCCTAAGCCGTACCCTAACACTCACCCTAACCCTAACCCTAACCCTTAGCTACCCTTGACTGCTTCTGCCTCCAATAGATTTCCTAAGCACTAGTGTTTTAAGGAACAGGTTAAAAAGAGAATCCTAATGTGATTTCGTGATAATGGGTGTGTTCCTTATCTTCTCCTACTGTCTAAACTCTTCTCCATGGCTGGACCCCCAAATAATATTCCTTTACGTGCTAAGTGGTATCTAGAGAGTGTGATAGGTTTAATAACTACCCTCACCCTAACGCGTACCCTAACCCTAACCTCTACCCTAACCCTAACGAGTACCCTAATCCTAACCCGTACCCTAAACCGACCCCTAACCCTAACACTAACCCTAACCCTAACCCTAACCCATACCCTACGCCCTACCCGAAACCCTCCCCGAACCCGTACCCTAAGCCGTACCCTAACCCTCACCCTAACCCTAACCCTAACCCTAAGCTACCCTTGACTGCTTCTGCCTCCAATAGATTTCCTAAGCACTAGTGTTTTAAGGAACAGTTTAAAAAGAGAATCATATTGTGATTTCTTGATAATGGGTGTGTTCCTTATCTTCTCCTAGTGTCTAAACTCTTCTCCATGGCTGGACCCCCAAATAATATTCCTTTACGTGCTAAGGGGTATCTAGAGAGTGGGATAGGTTTAATAACTACCCTCACCCTAAAGCGTACCCTAACCCTAAACACTACCCTAACACTAACGCATACCCTAATCCTAACCCGTACCCTTAACCGAGCCCTAACCCTAACACTAACCCTAACCCTAACCCTAACCCATACCCTACGGCCCTACCCGAACCCCTCCCCGAACCCGTACCCTAAGCCGTACCCTAACCCTCACCCTAACCCTAACCCTAACCCTAAGCTACCCTTGACTGCTTCTCCCTCCAATAGATTTCCTAAGCACTAGTGTTTTAAGGAACAGGTTAAAAAGAGAATCCTAATGTGATTTCGTGATAATGGGTGTGTTCCTTATCTTCTCCTAGTGTCTAAACTCTTCTCCATGGCTGGACCCCCAATAATATTAAAGTACGCTTCTAAGGGGTATCTAGAGAGTGGGATAGGTTTAAAAACTACCCTCACCATAACGCGTACACTAACCCTAACCCCTACCCTAACACTAACGCGTACCCTAATCCTAACCTGTACCCTAAACCGAGCCCTAACCCTAACACTAGCCCTAACCCTAACCCTAACCCATACCCTACGCCCTACCCGAACCCCTCCCCCGAACCCGTACCCTAAGCCGTACCATAACCCTCACCCTAACCCTAACCCTAAGCTACCCTTGACGGCTTCTGCCTCCAATAGATTTCCTAAGCACTAGTGTTTTAAGGAACATGTTAAAAAGAGAATCCTAATGTGATTTCTTGATAATGGGTGTGTTCCTTATCTTCTCCTCGTGTCTAAACTCTTCTCCATGGCTGGACCCCCAAATAATATTCCTTTCTGTGCTAAGGGGTATCTAGAGAGTGTGATAGGTTTAATACCTACCCTCACCCTAACGCGTACCCTAACCCTAATCCCTACCCTAAACCTAGCGCGTACCCTAATCCTAACCCGTACCCTAAACCGAGCCCTAACCCTAACACTAACTCTAACCCTAACCCTAACCAATACCCTACGCCCTACCCGAACCCCTCCCTGAACCCGTACCCTAAACCGTACCCTAACCCTCACCCTAACCCTAACCCTAACCCTAAGCTACCCTTGACGGCTTCTGCCTCCAATAGATTTCCTAAGCACTAGTGTTTTAAGGAACAGGTTAAAAAGAGAATCCTAATGTGATTTCTTGATAATGGGTGTGTTCCTTATCTTCTCCTCGTGTCTAAACTCTTCTCCATGGCTGGACCCCCAAATAATATTCCTTTACGTGCTAAGGGGTATCTAGAGAGTGGGATAGGTTTAATAACTACCCTCACCCTAACGCGTACCCTAACCCTAACCCCTACCCTAACCCTAACGCGTACCTTAATCCTAACCCGTACCCTAAACCGAGCCCTAACCCTAACACTAATAACCCTAAGCTACCCTTGACTGCTTCTGCCTCCAATAGATTTCCTAAGCACTAGTGTTTTAAGGAACAGTTTAAAAAGAGAATCATATTGTGATTTCTTGATAATGGGTGTGTTCCTTATCTTCTCCTAGTGTCTAAACTCTTCTCCATGGCTGGACCCCCAAATAATATTCCTTTACGTGCTAAGGGGTATCTAGAGAGTGGGATAGGTTTAATAACTACCCTCACCCTAAAGCGTACCCTAACCCTAAACACTACCCTAACACTAACGCATACCCTAATCCTAACCCGTACCCTTAACCGAGCCCTAACCCTAACACTAACCCTAACCCTAACCCTAACCCATACCCTACGGCCTACCCGAACCCCTCCCCGAACCCGTACCGTAAGCCGTACCCTAACCCTCACCCTAACCCTAACCCTAACCCTAAGCTACCCTTGACTGCTTCTCCCTCCAATAGATTTCCTAAGCACTAGTGTTTTAAGGAACAGGTTAAAAAGAGAATCCTAATGTGATTTCGTGATAATGGGTGTGTTCCTTATCTTCTCCTAGTGTCTAAACTCTTCTCCATGGCTGGACCCCCAATAATATTAAAGTACGTGCTAAGGGGTATCTAGAGAGTGGGATAGGTTTAAAAACTACCCTCACCATAACGCGTACACTAACCCTAACCCCTACCCTAACCCTAACGCGTACCCTAATCCTAACCTGTACCCTAAACCGAGCCCTAACCCTAACACTAGCCCTAACCCTAACCCTAACCCATACCCTACGCCCTACCCGAACCCCTGCCCGAACCCGTACCCTAAGCCGTACCCTAACCCTCACCCTAACCCTAACCCTAAGCTACCCTTGACGGCTTCTGCCTCCAATAGATTTCCTAAGCATTAGTGTTTTAAGGAACATGTTAAAAAGAGAATCCTAATGTGATTTCTTGATAATGGGAGTGTTCCTTATCTTCTCCTCGTGTCTAAACTCTTCTCCATGGCTGGACCCCCAAATAATATTCCTTTACGTGCTAAGGGGTATCTAGAAAGTGGGATAGGTTTAATAACTACCCTAACCCTAACGCGTACCCTAATCCTAACCTGTACCCTAAACCGAGCCCTAACCCTAACACTAGCCCTAACCCTAACCCTAACCCATACCCTACGCCCTACCCGAACCCCTGCCCGAACCCGTACCCTAAGCCGTACCCTAACCCTCACCCTAACCCTAACCCTAAGCTACCCTTGACGGCTTCTGCCTCCAATAGATTTCCTAAGCACTAGTGTTTTAAGGAACATGTTAAAAAGAGAATCCTAATGTGATTTCTTGATAATGGGAGTGTTCCTTATCTTCTCCTCGTGTCTAAACTCTTCTCCATGGCTGGACCCCCAAATAATATTCCTTTACGTGCTAAGGGGTATCTAGAAAGTGGGATAGGTTTAATAACTACCCTCACCCTAACGCGTACCCTAACCCTAACCCCTACCCTAACCCTAACGCGTACCCTAATCCTAACCCGTACCCTAAACCGGGCCCTAACCCTAACACTAGCCCTAACCCTAACCCTAACCCATACCCTACGGCCTACCCGAACCCCTCCCCGAACCCGTACCCTAAGCCGTACCCTAACCCTCACCCTAACCCTAACCCTAACCCTAAGCTACCCTTGACTGCTTCTGCCTCCAATAGATTTCCTAAGCACTAGTGTTTTAAGGAACAGGTTAAAAAGAGAATCCTAATGTGATTTCGTGATAATGGGTGTGTTCCTTATCTTCTCCTCGTGTCTAAACTCTTCTCCATGGCTGGACCCCCAAATAATATTCCTTTACGTGCTAAGGGGTATCTAGAGAGTGGGATAGGTTTAATAACTACCCCCACCCTAACGCGTACCCTAACCATAACCCCTACCCTAACCCTAACGCGTACCTTAATCCTAACCCGTACCCTAAACCGAGCCCTAACCCTAACACTAACCCTAACCCTAACCCTAACCCATACCCTACGCCCTACCCGAACCCCTCCCCGAACCCGTACCCTAAGCCATACCCTAACCCTCACCCTAACCCTAACCCTAACCCTAAGCTACCCTTGACTGCTTCTGCCTCCAATAGATTTCCTAAGCACTAGTGTTTTAAGGAACAGGTTAAAAAGAGAATCCTAATGTGATTTCGTGATAATGGGTGTGTTCCTTCTCTTCTCCTAGTGTCTAAACTCTTCTCCATGGCTGGACCCCCAAATAATATTCCTTTACGTGCTAAGGGGTATCTAGAGAGTGTGATAGGTTTAATAACTACCCTCACCCTAACGCGTACCCTAACCCTAACCTCTACCCTTACCCTAACGAGTACCCTAATCCTAACCCGTACCCTAAACCGAGCCCTAACCCTAACACTAACCCTAACCCTAACCCTAACCCATACCCTACGCCCTACCCGAAACCCTCCCCGAACCCGTACCCTAAGCCGTACCCTAACCCTCACCCTAACCCTAACCCTAACCCTAAGCTACCCTTGACTGCTTCTGCCTCCAATAGATTTCCTAAGCACTAGTGTTTTAAGGAACAGTTTAAAAAGAGAATCATATTGTGATTTCTTGATAATGGGTGTGTTCCTTATCTTCTCCTAGTGTCTAAACTCTTCTCCATGGCTGGACCCCCAAATAATATTCCTTTACGTGCTAAGGGGTATCTAGAGAGTGGGATAGGTTTAATAACTACCCTCACCCTAAAGCGTACCCTAACCCTAAACACTACCCTAACACTAACGCATACCCTAATCCTAACCCGTACCCTTAACCGAGCCCTAACCCTAACACTAACCCTAACCCTAACCCTAACCCATACCCTACGGCCTACCCGAACCCCTCCCCGAACCCGTACCGTAAGCCGTACCCTAACCCTCACCCTAACCCTAACCCTAACCCTAAGCTACCCTTGACTGCTTCTCCCTCCAATAGATTTCCTAAGCACTAGTGTTTTAAGGAACAGGTTAAAAAGAGAATCCTAATGTGATTTCGTGATAATGGGTGTGTTCCTTATCTTCTCCTAGTGTCTAAACTCTTCTCCATGGCTGGACCCCCAATAATATTAAAGTACGTGCTAAGGGGTATCTAGAGAGTGGGATAGGTTTAAAAACTACCCTCACCATAACGCGTACACTAACCCTAACCCCTACCCTAACCCTAACGCGTACCCTAATCCTAACCTGTACCCTAAACCGAGCCCTAACCCTAACACTAGCCCTAACCCTAACCCTAACCCATACCCTACGCCCTACCCGAACCCCTGCCCGAACCCGTACCCTAAGCCGTACCCTAACCCTCACCCTAACCCTAACCCTAAGCTACCCTTGACGGCTTCTGCCTCCAATAGATTTCCTAAGCATTAGTGTTTTAAGGAACATGTTAAAAAGAGAATCCTAATGTGATTTCTTGATAATGGGAGTGTTCCTTATCTTCTCCTCGTGTCTAAACTCTTCTCCATGGCTGGACCCCCAAATAATATTCCTTTACGTGCTAAGGGGTATCTAGAAAGTGGGATAGGTTTAATAACTACCCTAACCCTAACGCGTACCCTAATCCTAACCTGTACCCTAAACCGAGCCCTAACCCTAACACTAGCCCTAACCCTAACCCTAACCCATACCCTACGCCCTACCCGAACCCCTGCCCGAACCCGTACCCTAAGCCGTACCCTAACCCTCACCCTAACCCTAACCCTAAGCTACCCTTGACGGCTTCTGCCTCCAATAGATTTCCTAAGCACTAGTGTTTTAAGGAACATGTTAAAAAGAGAATCCTAATGTGATTTCTTGATAATGGGAGTGTTCCTTATCTTCTCCTCGTGTCTAAACTCTTCTCCATGGCTGGACCCCCAAATAATATTCCTTTACGTGCTAAGGGGTATCTAGAAAGTGGGATAGGTTTAATAACTACCCTCACCCTAACGCGTACCCTAACCCTAACCCCTACCCTAACCCTAACGCGTACCCTAATCCTAACCCGTACCCTAAACCGGGCCCTAACCCTAACACTAGCCCTAACCCTAACCCTAACCCATACCCTACGGCCTACCCGAACCCCTCCCCGAACCCGTACCCTAAGCCGTACCCTAACCCTCACCCTAACCCTAACCCTAACCCTAAGCTACCCTTGACTGCTTCTGCCTCCAATAGATTTCCTAAGCACTAGTGTTTTAAGGAACAGGTTAAAAAGAGAATCCTAATGTGATTTCGTGATAATGGGTGTGTTCCTTATCTTCTCCTCGTGTCTAAACTCTTCTCCATGGCTGGACCCCCAAATAATATTCCTTTACGTGCTAAGGGGTATCTAGAGAGTGGGATAGGTTTAATAACTACCCCCACCCTAACGCGTACCCTAACCATAACCCCTACCCTAACCCTAACGCGTACCTTAATCCTAACCCGTACCCTAAACCGAGCCCTAACCCTAACACTAACCTTAACCCTAACCCTAACCCATACCCTACGCCCTACCCGAACCCCTCCCCGAACCCGTACCCTAAGCCATACCCTAACCCTCACCCTAACCCTAACCCTAACCCTAAGCTACCCTTGACTGCTTCTGCCTCCAATAGATTTCCTAAGCACTAGTGTTTTAAGGAACAGGTTAAAAAGAGAATCCTAATGTGATTTCTTGATAATGGGTGTGTTCCTTATCTTCTCCTAGTGTCTAAACTCTTCTCCATGGCTGGACCCCCAAATAATATTCCTTTACGTACTAAGGGGTATCTAGAGAGTGGGATAGGTTTAATAACTAACCTCACCCTATCGCGTACCCTAACCCTAACCCCTACCCTAACCATAACGCGTACCCTAATCCTAACCCGTACCCTAAACCGAGCCCTAACCCTAACACTAACCCTAACCCTAACCCTAACCCATACCCTACGCCGTACCCGAACCCCTCCCCGAACCCGTACCCTAAGCCGTACCCTAACCCTCACCCTAACCCTAACCCTAACCCTAAGCTACCCTTGACGGCTTCTGCCTCCAATAGATTTCCTAAGCACTAGTGTTTTAAGGAAAAGGTTAAAAAGAGAATCCTAATGTGATTTCGTGATAATGGGTGTGTTCCTTATCTTCTCCTAGTGTCTAAACTCTTCTCCATGGCTGGACCCCCAAATAATATTCCTTTACGTGCTAAGGGGTATCTAGAGAGTGTGATAGGTTTAATAACTACCCCCACCCTAACGCGTACCCTAACCCTAACCCCTACCCTAACCCTAACGCGTACCCTAATCCTAACCCGTACCCTAAACCGAGCCCTAACCCTAACACTAACCCTAACCCTAACCCTAACCCATACCCTACGCCCTACCCGAACCCCTCCCCGAACCCGTACCCTAAGCCATACCCTAACCCTCACCCTAACCCTAACCCTAACCCTAAGCTACCCTTGACTGCTTCTGCCTCCAATAGATTTCCTAAGCACTAGTGTTTTAAGGAACAGGTTAAAAAGAGAATCCTAATGTGATTTCGTGATAATGGGTGTGTTCCTTATCTTCTCCTAGTGTCTAAACTCTTCTCCATGGCTGGACCCCCAATAATATTCCTGTACGTGCTAAGAGGTATCTAGAGAGTGGGATAGGTTTAATAACTACCCTCACCCGAACGCGTACACTAACCCTAACCACTACCCTAACACTAACGCGTACCCTAATCCTAACCTGTACCCTAAACCGACCCCTAACCCTAACACTAGCCCTAACCCTAACCCTTACCCATAACCTACGCCCTACCCGAACCCCTCCCCGAACCCGTACCCTAAGCCGTACCCTAACCCTCACCCTAACCCTAACCCTAACCCTAAGCTACCCTTGACTGCTTCTGCCTCCAATAGATTTCCTAAGCACTAGTGTTTTAAGGAACAGTTTAAAAAGAGAATCATATTGTGATTTCTTGATAATGGGTGTGTTCCTTATCTTCTCCTAGTGTCTAAACTCTTCTCCATGGCTGGACCCCCAAATAATATTCCTTTACGTGCTAAGGGGTATCTAGAGAGTGGGATAGGTTTAATAACTACCCTCACCCTAAAGCGTACCCTAACCCTAAACACTACCCTAACACTAACGCATACCCTAATCCTAACCCGTACCCTTAACCGAGCCCTAACCCTAACACTAACCCTAACCCTAACCCTAACCCATACCCTACGGCCTACCCGAACCCCTCCCCGAACCCGTACCGTAAGCCGTACCCTAACCCTCACCCTAACCCTAACCCTAACCCTAACCCTAAGCTACCCTTGACTGCTTCTCCCTCCAATAGATTTCCTAAGCACTAGTGTTTTAAGGAACAGGTTAAAAAGAGAATCCTAATGTGATTTCGTGATAATGGGTGTGTTCCTTATCTTCTCCTAGTGTCTAAACTCTTCTCCATGGCTGGACCCCCAATAATATTAAAGTACGTGCTAAGGGGTATCTAGAGAGTGGGATAGGTTTAAAAACTACCCTCACCATAACGCGTACACTAACCCTAACCCCTACCCTAACCCTAACGCGTACCCTAATCCTAACCTGTACCCTAAACCGAGCCCTAACCCTAACACTAGCCCTAACCCTAACCCTAACCCATACCCTACGCCCTACCCGAACCCCTGCCCGAACCCGTACCCTAAGCCGTACCCTAACCCTCACCCTAACCCTAACCCTAAGCTACCCTTGACGGCTTCTGCCTCCAATAGATTTCCTAAGCATTAGTGTTTTAAGGAACATGTTAAAAAGAGAATCCTAATGTGATTTCTTGATAATGGGAGTGTTCCTTATCTTCTCCTCGTGTCTAAACTCTTCTCCATGGCTGGACCCCCAAATAATATTCCTTTACGTGCTAAGGGGTATCTAGAAAGTGGGATAGGTTTAATAACTACCCTAACCCTAACGCGTACCCTAATCCTAACCTGTACCCTAAACCGAGCCCTAACCCTAACACTAGCCCTAACCCTAACCCTAACCCATACCCTACGCCCTACCCGAACCCCTGCCCGAACCCGTACCCTAAGCCGTACCCTAACCCTCACCCTAACCCTAACCCTAAGCTACCCTTGACGGCTTCTGCCTCCAATAGATTTCCTAAGCACTAGTGTTTTAAGGAACATGTTAAAAAGAGAATCCTAATGTGATTTCTTGATAATGGGAGTGTTCCTTATCTTCTCCTCGTGTCTAAACTCTTCTCCATGGCTGGACCCCCAAATAATATTCCTTTACGTGCTAAGGGGTATCTAGAAAGTGGGATAGGTTTAATAACTACCCTCACCCTAACGCGTACCCTAACCCTAACCCCTACCCTAACCCTAACGCGTACCCTAATCCTAACCCGTACCCTAAACCGGGCCCTAACCCTAACACTAGCCCTAACCCTAACCCTAACCCATACCCTACGGCCTACCCGAACCCCTCCCCGAACCCGTACCCTAAGCCGTACCCTAACCCTCACCCTAACCCTAACCCTAACCCTAAGCTACCCTTGACTGCTTCTGCCTCCAATAGATTTCCTAAGCACTAGTGTTTTAAGGAACAGGTTAAAAAGAGAATCCTAATGTGATTTCGTGATAATGGGTGTGTTCCTTATCTTCTCCTCGTGTCTAAACTCTTCTCCATGGCTGGACCCCCAAATAATATTCCTTTACGTGCTAAGGGGTATCTAGAGAGTGGGATAGGTTTAATAACTACCCCCACCCTAACGCGTACCCTAACCATAACCCCTACCCTAACCCTAACGCGTACCTTAATCCTAACCCGTACCCTAAACCGAGCCCTAACCCTAACACTAACCCTAACCCTAACCCTAAGCTACCCTTGACTGCTTCTGCCTCCAATAGATTTCCTAAGCACTAGTGTTTTAAGGAACAGGTTAAAAAGAGAATCCTAATGTGATTTCGTGATAATGGGTGTGTTCCTTATCTTCTCCTAGTGTCTAAACTCTTCTCCATGGCTGGACCCCCAATAATATTCCTGTACGTGCTAAGAGGTATCTAGAGAGTGGGATAGGTTTAATAACTACCCTCACCCGAACGCGTACACTAACCCTAACCACTACCCTAACACTAACGCGTACCCTAATCCTAACCTGTACCCTAAACCGACCCCTAACCCTAACACTAGCCCTAACCCTAACCCTTACCCATAACCTACGCCCTACCCGAACCCCTCCCCGAACCCGTACCCTAAGCCGTACCCTAACCCTCACCCTAACCCTAACCCTAACCCTAAGCTACCCTTGACTGCTTCTGCCTCCAATAGATTTCCTAAGCACTAGTGTTTTAAGGAACAGTTTAAAAAGAGAATCATATTGTGATTTCTTGATAATGGGTGTGTTCCTTATCTTCTCCTAGTGTCTAAACTCTTCTCCATGGCTGGACCCCCAAATAATATTCCTTTACGTGCTAAGGGGTATCTAGAGAGTGGGATAGGTTTAATAACTACCCTCACCCTAAAGCGTACCCTAACCCTAAACACTACCCTAACACTAACGCATACCCTAATCCTAAACCGTACCCTTAACCGAGCCCTAACCCTAACACTAACCCTAACCCTAACCCTAACCCATACCCTACGGCCTACCCGAACCCCTCCCCGAACCCGTACCGTAAGCCGTACCCTAACCCTCACCCTAACCCTAACCCTAACCCTAAGCTACCCTTGACTGCTTCTCCCTCCAATAGATTTCCTAAGCACTAGTGTTTTAAGGAACAGGTTAAAAAGAGAATCCTAATGTGATTTCGTGATAATGGGTGTGTTCCTTATCTTCTCCTAGTGTCTAAACTCTTCTCCATGGCTGGACCCCCAATAATATTAAAGTACGTGCTAAGTGGTATCTAGAGAGTGGGATAGGTTTAAAAACTACCCTCACCATAACGCGTACACTAACCCTAACCCCTACCCTAACCCTAACGCGTACCCTAATCCTAACCTGTACCCTAAACCGAGCCCTAACCCTAACACTAGCCCTAACCCTAACCCTAACCCATACCCTACGCCCTACCCGAACCCCTGCCCGAACCCGTACCCTAAGCCGTACCCTAACCCTCACCCTAACCCTAACCCTAAGCTACCCTTGACGGCTTCTGCCTCCAATAGATTTCCTAAGCACTAGTGTTTTAAGGAACATGTTAAAAAGAGAATCCTAATGTGATTTCTTGATAATGGGTGTGTTCCTTATCTTCTCCTCGTGTCTAAACTCTTCTCCATGGCTGGACCCCCAAATAATATTCCTTTCTGTGCTAAGGGGTATCTAGAGAGTGTGATAGGTTTAATAACTACCCTCACCCTAACGTGTACCCTAACCCTAACCCCTACCCTAACCCTAGCGCGTACCCTAATCCTAACCCGTACCCTAAACCGAGCCCTAAACCTAACACTAACTCTAACCCTAACCCTAACCAATACCCTACGCCCTACCCGAACCCCTCCCTGAACCCGTACCCTAAACCGTACCCTAACCCTCACCCTAACCCTAACCCTAACCCTAAGCTACCCTTGACGGCTTCTGCCTCCAATAGATTTCCTAAGCACTAGTGTTTTAAGGAACAGGTTAAAAAGAGAATCCTAATGTGATTTCTTGATAATGGGTGTGTTCCTTATCTTCTCCTCGTGTCTAAACTCTTCTCCATGGCTGGACCCCCAAATAATATTCCTTTACGTGCTAAGGGGTATCTAGAAAGTGGGATAGGTTTAATAACTACCCTCACCCTAACGCGTACCCTAACCCTAACCCCTACCCTAACCCTAACGCGTACCCTAATCCTAACCCGTACCCTAAACCGGGCCCTAACCCTAACACTAGCCCTAACCCTAACCCTAACACATACCCTACGGCCTACCCAAACCCCTCCCCGAACCCGTACCCTAAGCCGTACCCTAACCCTCACCCTAACCCTAACCCTAACCCTAAGCTACCCTTGACTGCTTCTGCCTCCAATAGATTTCCTAAGCACTAGTGTTTTAAGGAACAGGTTAAAAAGAGAATCCTAATGTGATTTCGTGATAATGGGTGTGTTCCTTATCTTCTCCTCGTGTCTAAACTCTTCTCCATGGCTGGACCCCCAAATAATATTCCTTTACGTGCTAAGGGGTATCTAGAGAGTGTGATAGGTTTAATAACTACCCTCACCATAACGCGTACCCTAACCCTAACCTCTACCCTAACCCTAACGAGTACCCTAATCCTAACCCGTACCCTAAACCGAGCCCTAACCCTAACACTAACCCTAACCCTAACCCTAACCCATACCCTACGCCCTACCCGAAACCCTCCCCGAACCCGTACCCTAAGCCGTACCCTAACCCTCACCCTAACCCTAACCCTAACCCTAAGCTACCCTTGACTGCTTCTGCCTCCAATAGATTTCCTAAGCACTAGTGTTTTAAGGAACAGTTTAAAAAGAGAATCATATTGTGATTTCTTGATAATGGGTGTGTTCCTTATCTTCTCCTAGTGTCTAAACTCTTCTCCATGGCTGGACCCCCAAATAATATTCCTTTACGTGCTAAGGGGTATCTAGAGAGTGGGATAGGTTTAATAACTACCCTCACCCTAAAGCGTACCCTAACCCTAAACACTACCCTAACACTAACGCATACCCTAATCCTAACCCGTACCCTTAACCGAGCCCTAAACCTAACACTAACCCTAACCCTAACCCTAACCCATACCCTACGGCCTACCCGAACCCCTCCCCGAACCCGTACCGTAAGCCGTACCCTAACCCTCACCCTAACCCTAACCCTAACCCTAAGCTACCCTTGACTGCTTCTCCCTCCAATAGATTTCCTAAGCACTAGTGTTTTAAGGAACAGGTTAAAAAGAGAATCCTAATGTGATTTCGTGATAATGGGTGTGTTCCTTATCTTCTCCTAGTGTCTAAACTCTTCTCCATGGCTGGACCCCCAATAATATTAAAGTACGTGCTAAGGGGTATCTAGAGAGTGGGATAGGTTTAAAAACTACCCTCACCATAACGCGTACACTAACCCTAACCCCTACCCTAACCCTAACGCGTACCCTAATCCTAACCTGTACCCTAAACCGACCCCTAACCCTAACACTAGCCCTAACCCTAACCCTAACCCATACCCTACGCCCTACCCGAACCCCTGCCCGAACCCGTACCCTAAGCCGTACCCTAACCCTCACCCTAACCCTAACCCTAAGCTACCCTTGACGGCTTCTGCCTCCAATAGATTTCCTAAGCACTAGTGTTTTAAGGAACATGTTAAAAAGAGAATCCTAATGTGATTTCTTGATAATGGGTGTGTTCCTTATCTTCTCCTCGTGTCTAAACTCTTCTCAATGGCTGGACCCCCAAATAATATTCCTTTCTGTGCTAAGGGGTATCTAGAGAGTGTGATAGGTTTAATAACTACCCTCACCCTAACGCGTACCCTAACCCTAACCCCTACCCTAACCCTAGCGCGTACCCTAATCCTAACCCGTACCCTAAACCGAGCCCTAACCCTAACACTAACTCTAACCCTAACCCTAACCAATACCCTACGCCCTACCCGAACCCCTCCCTGAACCCGTACCCTAAACCGTACCCTAACCCTCACCCTAACCCTAACCCTAACCCTAAGCTACCCTTGACGGCTTCTGCCTCCAATAGATTTCCTAAGCACTAGTGTTTTAAGGAACAGGTTAAAAAGAGAATCCTAATGTGATTTCTTGATAATGGGTGTGTTCCTTATCTTCTCCTCGTGTCTAAACTCTTCTCCATGGCTGGACCCCCAAATAATATTCCTTTACGTGCTAAGGGGTATCTAGAAAGTGGGATAGGTTTAATAACTACCCTCACCCTAACGCGTACCCTAACCCTAACCCCTACCCTAACCCTAACGCGTACCCTAATCCTAACCCGTACCCTAAACCGGGCCCTAACCCTAACACTAGCCCTAACCCTAACCCTAACCCATACCCTACGGCCTACCCGAACCCCTCCCCGAACCCGTACCCTAAGCCGTACCCTAACCCTCACCCTAACCCTAACCCTAACCCTAAGCTACTCTTGACTGCTTCTGCCTCCAATAGATTTCCTAAGCACTAGTGTTTTAAGGAACAGGTTAAAAAGAGAATCCTAATGTGATTTCTTGATAATGGGTGTGTTCCTTATCTTCTCCTAGTGTCTAAACTCTTCTTCATGGCTGGACCCCCAAATAATATTCCTTTACGTACTAAGGGGTATCTAGAGAGTGGGATAGGTTTAATAACTAACCTCACCCTATCGCGTACCCTAACCCTAACCCCTACCCTAACCCTAACGCGTACCCTAATCCTAACCCGTACCCTAAACCGAGCCCTAACCCTAACACTAACCCTAACCCTAACCCTAACCCATACCCTACGCCGTACCCGAACCCCTCCCCGAACCCGTACCCTAAGCCGTACCCTAACCCTCACCCTAACCCTAACCCTAACCCTAAGCTACCCTTGACGGCTTCTGCCTCCAATAGATTTCCTAAGCACTAGTGTTTTAAGGAACAGGTTAAAAAGAGAATCCTAATGTGATTTCGTGATAATGGGTGTGTTCCTTATCTTCTCCTAGTGTCTAAACTCTTCTCCATGGCTGGACCCCCAAATAATATTCCTTTACGTGCTAAGGGGTATCTAGAGAGTGTGATAGGTTTAATAACTACCCCCACCCTAACGCGTACCCTAACCCTAACCCCTACCCTAACCCTAACGCGTACCCTAATCCTAACCCGTACCCTAAACCGAGCCCTAACCCTAACACTAACCCTAACCCTAACCCTAACCCATACCCTACGCCCTACCCGAACCCCTCCCCGAACCCGTACCCTAAGCCATACCCTAACCCTCACCCTAACCCTAACCCTAACCCTAAGCTACCCTTGACTGCTTCTGCCTCCAATAGATTTCCTAAGCACTAGTGTTTTAAGGAACAGGTTAAAAAGAGAATCCTAATGTGATTTCGTGATAATGGGTGTGTTCCTTATCTTCTCCTAGTGTCTAAACTCTTCTCCATGGCTGGACCCCGAATAATATTCCTGTACGTGCTAAGAGGTATCTAGAGAGTGGGATAGGTTTAATAACTACCCTCACCCGAACGCGTACACTAACCCTAACCACTACCCTAACACTAACGCGTACCCTAATCCTAACCTGTACCCTAAACCGACCCCTAACCCTAACACTAGCCCTAACCCTAACCCTTACCCATAACCTACGCCCTACCTGAACCCCTCCCCGAACCCGTACCCTAAGCCGTACCCTAACCCTCACCCTAACCCTAACCCTAACCCTAAGCTACCCTTGACTGCTTCTGCCTCCAATAGATTTCCTAAGCACTAGTGTTTTAAGGAACAGTTTAAAAAGAGAATCATATTGTGATTTCTTGATAATGGATGTGTTCCGTATCTTCTCCTAGTGTCTAAACTCTTCTCCATGGCTGGACCCCCAAATAATATTCCTTTACGTGCTAAGGGGTATCTAGAGAGTGGGATAGGTTTAATAACTACCCTCACCCTAAAGCGTACCCTAACCCTAAACACTACCCTAACACTAACGCATACCCTAATCCTAACCCGTACCCTTAACCGAGCCCTAACCCTAACACTAACCCTAACCCTAACCCTAACCCATACCCTACGGCCTACCCGAACCCCTCCCCGAACCCGTACCGTAAGCCGTACCCTAACCCTCACCCTAACCCTAACCCTAACCCTAAGCTACCCTTGACTGCTTCTCCCTCCAATAGATTTCCTAAGCACTAGTGTTTTAAGGAACAGGTTAAAAAGAGAATCCTAATGTGATTTCGTGATAATGGGTGTGTTCCTTATCTTCTCCTAGTGTCTAAACTCTTCTCCATGGCTGGACCCCCAATAATATTAAAGTACGTGCTAAGGGGTATCTAGAGAGTGGGATAGGTTTAAAAACTACCCTCACCATAACGCGTACACTAACCCTAACCCCTACCCTAACCCTAACGCGTACCCTAATCCTAACCTGTACCCTAAACCGAGCCCTAACCCTAACTCTAGCCCTAACCCTAACCCTAACCCATACCCTACGCCCTACCCGAACCCCTGCCCGAACCCGTACCCTAAGCCGTACCCTAACCCTCACCCTAACCCTAACCCTAAGCTACCCTTGACGGCTTCTGCCTCCAATAGATTTTCTAAGCACTAGTGTTTTAAGGAACATGTTAAAAAGAGAATCCTAATGTGATTTCTTGATAATGGGTGTGTTCCTTATCTTCTCCTCGTGTCTAAACTCTTCTCCATGGCTGGACCCCCAAATAATATTCCTTTCTGTGCTAAGGGGTATCTAGAGAGTGTGATAGGTTTAATAACTACCCTCACCCTAACGCGTACCCTAACCCTAACCCCTACCCTAACCCTAGCGCGTACCCTAATTCTAACCCGTACCCTAAACCGAGCCCTAACCCTAACACTAACTCTAACCCTAACCCTAACCAATACCCTACGCCCTACCCGAACCCCTCCCTGAACCCGTACCCTAAACCGTACCCTAACCCTCACCCTAACCCTAACCCTAACCCTAAGCTACCCTTGACGGCTTCTGCCTCCAATAGATTTCCTAAGCACTAGTGTTTTAAGGAACAGGTTAAAAAGAGAATCCTAATGTGATTTCTTGATAATGGGTGTGTTCCTTATCTTCTCCTCGTGTCTAAACTCTTCTCCATGGCTGGACCCCCAAATAATATTCCTTTACGTGCTAAGGGGTATCTAGAAATTGGGATAGGTTTAATAACTACCCTCACCCTAACGCGTACCCTAACCCTAACCCCTACCCTAACCCTAACGCGTACCCTAATCCTAACCCGTACCCTAAACCGGGCCCTAACCCTAACACTAGCCCTAACCCTAACCCTAACCCATACCCTACGGCCTACCCAAACCCCTCCCCGAACCCGTACCCTAAGCCGTACCCTAACCCTCACCCTAACCCTAACCCTAACCCTAAGCTACCCTTGACTGCTTCTGCCTCCAATAGATTTCCTAAGCACTAGTGTTTTAAGGAACAGGTTAAAAAGAGAATCCTAATGTGATTTCGTGATAATGGGTGTGTTCCTTATCTTCTCCTCGTGTCTAAACTCTTCTCCATGGCTGGACCCCCAAATAATATTCCTTTACGTGCTAAGGGGTATCTAGAGAGTGGGATAGGTTTAATAACTACCCCCACCCTAACGCGTACCCTAACCATAACCCCTACCCTAACCCTAACGCGTACCTTAATCCTAACCCGTACCCTAAACCTAGCCCTAACCCTAACACTAACCCTAACCCTAACCCTAACCCATACCCAACGCCCTACCCGAACCCCTCCCTGAACCCGTACCCTAAGCCATACCCTAACCCTCACCCTAACCCTAACCCTAACCCTAAGCTACCCTTGACTGCTTCTGCCTCCAATAGATTTCCTAAGCACTAGTGTTTTAAGGAACAGGTTAAAAAGAGAATCCTAATGTGATTTCTTGATAATGGGTGTGTTCCTTATCTTCTCCTAGTGTCTAAACTCTTCTCCATGGCTGGACCCCCAAATAATATTCCTTTACGTACTAAGGGGTATCTAGAGAGTGGGATAGGTTTAATAACTAACCTCACCCTATCGCGTACCCTAACCCTAACCCCTACCCTAACCCTAACGCGTACCCTAATCCTAACCCGTACCCTAAACCGAGCCCTAACCCTAACACTAACCCTAACCCTAACCCTAACCCATACCCTACGCCGTACCCGAACCCCTCCCCGAACCCGTACCCTAAGCCGTACCCTAACCCTCACCCTAACCCTAACCCTAACCCTAAGCTACCCTTGACGGCTTCTGCCTCCAATAGATTTCCTAAGCACTAGTGTTTTAAGGAACAGGTTAAAAAGAGAATCCTAATGTGATTTCGTGATAATGGGTGTGTTCCTTATCTTCTCCTAGTGTCTAAACTCTTCTCCATGGCTGGACCCCCAAATAATATTCCTTTACGTGCTAAGGGGTATCTAGAGAGTGTGATAGGTTTAATAACTACCCCCACCCTAACGCGTACCCTAACCCTAACCCCTACCCTAACCCTAACGCGTACCCTAATCCTAACCCGTACCCTAAACCGAGCCCTAACCCTAACACTAACCCTAACCCTAACCCTAACCCATACCCTACGCCCTACCCGAACCCCTCCCCGAACCCGTACCCTAAGCCATACCCTAACCCTCACCCTAACCCTAACCCTAACCCTAAGCTACCCTTGACTGCTTCTGCCTCCAATAGATTTCCTAAGCACTAGTGTTTTAAGGAACAGGTTAAAAAGAGAATCCTAATGTGATTTCGTGATAATGGGTGTGTTCCTTATCTTCTCCTAGTGTCTAAACTCTTCTCCATGGCTGGACCCCCAATAATATTCCTGTACGTGCTAAGAGGTATCTAGAGAGTGGGATAGGTTTAATAACTACCCTCACCCGAACGCGTACACTAACCCTAACCACTACCCTAACACTAACGCGTACCCTAATCCTAACCTGTACCCTAAACCGACCCCTAACCCTAACACTAGCCCTAACCCTAACCCTTACCCATAACCTACGCCCTACCCGAACCCCTCCCCGAACCCGTACCCTAAGCCGTACCCTAACCCTCACCCTAACCCTAACCCTAACCCTAAGCTACCCTTGACGGCTTGTGCCTCCAATAGATTTCCTAAGCACTAGTGTTTTAAGGAACATGTTAAAAAGAGAATCCTGATGTGATTTCTTGATAATGGGTGTGTTCCTTATCTTCTCCTCGTGTCTAAATTCTTCTCCATGGCTGAACCCCCAAATAATATTCCTTTATGTGCTAAGGGGTATCTAGAGAGTGTGATAGGTTTAATAACTACCCTCACCCTAACGCGTACCCTAACCCTAACCCCTACCCTAACCCTAGCGCGTACCCTAATCCTAACCCGTACCCTAAACCGAGCCCTAACCCTAACACTAACTCTAACCCTAACCCTAACCAATACCCTACGCCCTACCCGAACCCCTCCCTGAACCCGTACCCTAAACCGTACCCTAACCCTCACCCTAACCCTAACCCTAACCCTAAGCTACCCTTGACGGCTTCTGCCTCCAATAGATTTCCTAAGCACTAGTGTTTTAAGGAACAGGTTAAAAAGAGAATCCTAATGTGATTTCTTGATAATGGGTGTGTTCCTTATCTTCTCCTCGTGTCTAAACTCTTCTCCATGGCTGGACCCCCAAATAATATTCCTTTACGTGCTAAGGGGTATCTAGAAAGTGGGATAGGTTTAATAACTACCCTCACCCTAACGCGTACCCTAACCCTAACCCCTACCCTAACCCTAACGCGTACCCTAATCCTAACCCGTACCCTAAACCGGGCCCTAACCCTAACACTAGCCCTAACCCTAACCCTAACCCATACCCTACGGCCTACCCGAACCCCTCCCCGAACCCGTACCCTAAGCCGTACCCTAACCCTCACCCTAACCCTAACCCTAACCCTAAGCTACCCTTGACTGCTTCTGCCTCCAATAGATTTCCTAAGCACTAGTGTTTTAAGGAACAGGTTAAAAAGAGAATCCTAATGTGATTTCGTGATAATGGGTGTGTTCCTTATCTTCTCCTCGTGTCTAAACTCTTCTCCATGGCTGGACCCCCAAATAATATTCCTTTACGTGCTAAGGGGTATCTAGAGAGTGGGATAGGTTTAATAACTACCCCCACCCTAACGCGTACCCTAACCATAACCCCTACCCTAACCCTAACGCGTACCTTAATCCTAACCCGTACCCTAAACCGAGCCCTAACCCTAACACTAACCCTAACCCTAACCCTAACCCATACCCTACGCCCTACCCGAACCCCTCCCCGAACCCGTACCCTAAGCCATACCCTAACCCTCACCCTAACCCTAACCCTAACCCTAAGCTACCCTTGACTGCTTCTGCCTCCAATAGATTTCCTAAGCACTAGTGTTTTAAGGAACAGGTTAAAAAGAGAATCCTAATGTGATTTCTTGATAATGGGTGTGTTCCTTATCTTCTCCTAGTGTCTAAACTCTTCTCCATGGCTGGACCCCCAAATAATATTCCTTTACGTACTAAGGGGTATCTAGAGAGTGGGATAGGTTTAATAACTAACCTCACCCTATCGCGTACCCTAACCCTAACCCCTACCCTAACCCTAACGCGTACCCTAATCCTAACCCGTACCCTAAACCGAGCCCTAACCCTAACACTAACCCTAACCCTAACCCTAACCCATACCCTACGCCGTACCCGAACCCCTCCCCGAACCCGTACCCTAAGCCGTACCCTAACCCTCACCCTAACCCTAACCCTAACCCTAAGCTACCCTTGACGGCTTCTGCCTCCAATAGATTTCCTAAGCACTAGTGTTTTAAGGAACAGGTTAAAAAGAGAATCCTAATGTGATTTCGTGATAATGGGTGTGTTCCTTATCTTCTCCTAGTGTCTAAACTCTTCTCCATGGCTGGACCCCCAAATAATATTCCTTTACGTGCTAAGGGGTATCTAGAGAGTGTGATAGGTTTAATAACTACCCCCACCCTAACGCGTACCCTAACCCTAACCCCTACCCTAACCCTAACGCGTACCCTAATCCTAACCCGTACCCTAAACCGAGCCCTAACCCTAACACTAACCCTAACCCTAACCCTAACCCATACCCTACGCCCTACCCGAACCCCTCCCCGAACCCGTACCCTAAGCCATACCCTAACCCTCACCCTAACCCTATCCCTAACCCTAAGCTACCCTTGACTGCTTCTGCCTCCAATAGATTTCCTAAGCACTAGTGTTTTAAGGAACAGGTTAAAAAGAGAATCCTAATGTGATTTCGTGATAATGGGTGTGTTCCTTATCTTCTCCTAGTGTCTAAACTCTTCTCCATGGCTGGACCCCCAATAATATTCCTGTACGTGCTAAGAGGTATCTAGAGAGTGGGATAGGTTTAATAACTACCCTCACCCGAACGCGTACACTAACCCTAACCACTACCCTAACACTAACGCGTACCCTAATCCTAAACTGTACCCTAAACCGACCCCTAACCCTAACACTAGCCCTAACCCTAACCCTTACCCATAACCTACGCCCTACCCGAACCCCTCCCCGAACCCGTACCCTAAGCCGTACCCTAAACCTCACCCTAACCCTAACCCTAACCCTAAGCTACCCTTGACGGCTTGTGCCTCCAATAGATTTCCTAAGCACTAGTGTTTTAAGGAACATGTTAAAAAGAGAATCCTGATGTGATTTCTTGATAATGGGTGTGTTCCTTATCTTCTCCTCGTGTCTAAATTCTTCTCCATGGCTGAACCCCCAAATAATATTCCTTTATGTGCTAAGGGGTATCTAGAGAGTGTGATAGGTTTAATAACTACCCTCACCCTAACGCGTACCCTAACCCTAACCCCTACCCTAACCCTAGCGCGTACCCTAATCCTAACCCGTACCCTAAACCGAGCCCTAACCCTAACACTAGCCCTAACCCTAACCCTAACCCATACCCTACGCCCTACCCGAACCCCTCCCCGAACCCGTACCATAAGCCGTACCCTAACCCTCACCCTAACCCTAACCCTAACCCTAAGCTACCCTTGACTGCTTCTGCCTCCAATAGATTTCCTAAGCACTAGTGTTTTAAGGAACAGGTTAAAAAGAGAATCCTAATGTGATTTCGTGATAATGGGTGTGTTCCTTATCTTCTCCTAGTGTCTAAACTCTTCTCCATGGCTGGACCCCCAAATAATATTCCTTTACGTGCTAAGTGGTATCTAGAGAGTGTGATAGGTTTAATAACTACCCTCACCCTAACGCGTACCCTAACCCTAACGAGTACCCTAATCCTAACCCGTACCCTAAACCGAGCCCTAACCCTAACACTAACCCTAACCCTAACCCATACCCTACGCCCTACCCGAAACCCTCCCCGAACCCGTACCCTAAGCCGTACCCTAACCCTCACCCTAACCCTAACCCTAACCCTAAGCTACCCTTGACTGCTTCTGCCTCCAATAGATTTCCTAAGCACTAGTGTTTTACGGAACAGTTTAAAAGAGAATCATATTGTGATTTCTTGATAATGGGTGTGTTCCTTATCTTCTCCTAGTGTCTAAAACTCTTCTCCATGGCTGGACCCCCAAATAATATTCCTTTACGTGCTAAGGGGTATCTAGAGAGTGGGATAGGTTTAATAACTACCCTCACCCTAAAGCGTACCCTAACCCTAAACACTACCCTAACACTAACGCATACCCTAATCCTAACCCGTACCCTTAACCGAGCCCTAACCCTAACACTAACCCTAACCCTAACCCTAACCCATACCCTACGGCCTACCCGAACCCCCTCCCCGAACCCGTTACCGTAAGCCGTACCCTAACCCTCACCCTAACCCTAACCCTAACCCTAAGCTACCCTTGACTGCTTCTCCCTCCAATAGATTTCCTAAGCACTAGTGTTTTAAGGAACAGGTTAAAAAGAGAATCCTAATGTGATTTCGTGATAATGGGTGTGTTCCTTATCTTCTCCTAGTGTCTAAACTCTTCTCCATGGCTGGACCCCCAATAATATTAAAGTACGTGCTAAGGGGTATCTAGAGAGTGGGATAGGTTTAAAAACTACCCTCACCATAACGCGTACACTAACCCTAACCCCTACCCTAACCCTAACGCGTACCCTAATCCTAACCTGTACCCTAAACCGAGCCCTAACCCTAACACTAGCCCTAACCCTAACCCTAACCCATACCCTACGCCCTACCCGAACCCGTACCCTAAGCCGTACCCTAACCCTCACCCTAACCCTAACCCTAAGCTACCCTTGAAGGCTTCTGCCTCCAATAGATTTCCTAAGCACTAGTGTTTTAAGGAACATGTTAAAAAGAGAATCCTAATGTGATTTCTTGATAATGGGTGTGTTCCTTATCTTCTCCTCGTGTCTAAACTCTTCTCCATGGCTGGACCCCCAAATAATATTCCTTTCTGTGCTAAGGGGTATCTAGAGAGTGTGATAGGTTTAATAACTACCCTCACCCTAACGCGTACCCTAACCCTAACCCCTACCCTAACCCTAGCGCGTACCCTAATCCTAACCCGTACCCTAAACCGAGCCCTAACCCTAACACTAACTCTAACCCTAACCCTAACCAATACCCTACGCCCTACACGAACCCCTCCCTGAACCCGTACCCTAAACCGTACCCTAACCCTCACCCTAACCCTAACCCTAACCCTAAGCTACCCTTGACGGCTTCTGCCTCCAATAGATTTCCTAAGCACTAGTGTTTTAAGGAACAGGTTAAAAAGAGAATCCTAATGTGATTTCTTGATAATGGGTGTGTTCCTTATCTTCTCCTCGTGTCTAAACTCTTCTCCATGGCTGGACCCCCAAATAATATTCCTTTACGTGCTAAGGGGTATCTAGAAAGTGGGATAGGTTTAATAACTACCCTCACCCTAACGCGTACCCTAACCCTAACCCCTACCCTAACCCTAACGCGTACCCTAATCCTAACCCGTACCCTAAACCGGGCCCTAACCCTAACACTAGCCCTAACCCTAACCCTAACCCATACCCTACGGCCTACCCGAACCCCTCCCCGAACCCGTACCCTAAGCCGTACCCTAACCCTCACCCTAACCCTAACCCTAACCCTAAGCTACCCTTGACTGCTTCTGCCTCCAATAGATTTCCTAAGCACTAGTGTTTTAAGGAACAGGTTAAAAAGAGAATCCTAATGTGATTTCGTGATAATGGGTGTGTTCCTTATCTTCTCCTCGTGTCTAAACTCTTCTCCATGGCTGGACCCCCAAATAATATTCCTTTACGTGCTAAGGGGTATCTAGAGAGTGGGATAGGTTTAATAACTACCCCCACCCTAACGCGTACCCTAACCATAACCCCTACCCTAACCCTAACGCGTACCTTAATCCTAACCCGTACCCTAAACCGAGCCCTAACCCTAACACTAACCCTAACCCTAACCCTAACCCATACCCTACGCCCTACCCGAACACCTCCCCGAACCCGTACCCTAAGCCATACCCTAACCCTCACCCTAACCCTAACCCTAACCCTAAGCTACCCTTGACTGCTTCTGCCTCCAATAGATTTCCTAAGCACTAGTGTTTTAAGGAACAGGTTAAAAAGAGAATCCTAATGTGATTTCTTGATAATGGGTGTGTTCCTTATCTTCTCCTAGTGTCTAAACTCTTCTCCATGGCTGGACCCCCAAATAATATTCCTTTACGTACTAAGGGGTATCTAGAGAGTGGGATAGGTTTAATAACTAACCTCACCCTATCGCGTACCCTAACCCTAACCCCTACCCTAACCCTAACGCGTACCCTAATCCTAACCCGTACCCTAAACCGAGCCCTAACCCTAACACTAACCCTAACCCTAACCCTAACCCATACCCTACGCCGTACCCGAACCCCTCCCCGAACCCGTACCCTAAGCCGTACCCTAACCCTCACCCTAACCCTAACCCTAACCCTAAGCTACCCTTGACGGCTTCTGCCTCCAATAGATTTCCTAAGCACTAGTGTTTTAAGGAACAGGTTAAAAAGAGAATCCTAATGTGATTTCGTGATAATGGGTGTGTTCCTTATCTTCTCCTAGTGTCTAAACTTTTCTCCATGGCTGGACCCCCAAATAATATTCCTTTACGTGCTAAGGGGTATCTAGAGAGTGTGATAGGTTTAATAACTACCCCCACCCTAACGCGTACCCTAACCCTAACCCCTACCCTAACCCTAATGCGTACCTTAATCCTAACCCGTACCCTAAACCGAGCCCTAACCCTAACACTAACCCTAACCGTAACCCTAACCCATACCCTACGCCCTACCCGAACCCCTCCCCGAACCCGTACCCTAAGCCATACCCTAACCCTCACCCTAACCCTAACCCTAACCCTAAGCTACCCTTGACTGCTTCTGCCTCCAATAGATTTCCTAAGCACTAGTGTTTTAAGGAACAGGTTAAAAAGAGAATCCTAATGTGATTTCGTGATAATGGGTGTGTTCCTTATCTTCTCCTAGTGTCTAAACTCTTCTCCATAGCTGGACCCCAAATAATATTCCTTTACGTGCTAAGGTGTATCTAGAGAGTGGGATAGGTTTAATAACTAAGCTCACCCTATCGCGTACACTAACCCTAACCCCTACCCTAACCCTAACGCGTACCCTAATCCTAACCCGTACCCTAAACCGAGCCCTAACCCTAACACGAACCCTAACCCTAACCCTAACCCATACCCTACGCCCTACCCGAACCCCTCCCCGAACCCGTGCCCTAAGCCGTACCCTAACCCTCACCCTAACCCTAACCCTAAGCTACCCTTGACTGCTTCTGCCTCCAATAGATTTCCTAAGCACTAGTGTTTTAAGGAACAGGTTAAAAAGAGAATCCTAATGTGATTTCTTGATAATGGGTGTGTTCCTTATCTTCTCCTAGTGTCTAAACTCTTCTCCATGGCTGGACCCCCAAATAATATTCCTTTACGTGCTAAGGGGTATCTAGAGAGTGGGATAGGTGTAATAACTACCCTCACCCTAACGCATACCCTAACCCTAACCCCTACCCTAACCCTAACGCGTACCATAATCCTAACCCGTACCCTAAACCGAGCCCTAACCCTAACACTAACCATAACCCTAACCCTAATCCATACCCTACGCCCTACCCGAACCCCTCCCCGAACCCGTACCCTAAGCCGTACCCTAACCCTCAATCTAACCCTAACCCTAACCCTAAGCTACCCTTGACTGCTTCTGCCTCCAATAGATTTCCTAAGCACTAGTGTTTTAAGGAACAGGTTAAAAAGAGAATCCTAATGTGATTTCTTGATAATGGGTGTGTTCCTTATCTTCTCCTCGTGTCTAAACTCTTCTCCATGGCTGGACCCCCAAATAATATTCCTTTACGTGCTAAGGGGTATCTAGAGAGTGGGATAGGTTTAATAACTAACCTCAACCTATCACGTACCCTAACCCTAACCCCTACCCTAACCCTAACGCGTACCCTAATCCTAACCCGTACCCTAAACCGAGCCCTAACCCTAACACGAACCCTAACTCTAACCCTAACCCATACCCTACGCCCTACCCGAACCCCTCCCCGAACCCGTACCCTAAGCCGTACCCTAAGCCTCACCCTAACCCTAACACTAACCCTAAGCTACCCTTGATTGCTTCTGCCTCCAATAGATTTCCTAAGCACTAGTGTTTTAAGGAACAGGTTAAAAAGAGAATCCTAATGTGATTTCTTGATAATGGGTGTGTTCCTTATCTTCTCCTAGTGTCTAAACTCTTCTCCATAGCTGGACCCCCAAATAATATTCCTTTACGTGCTAAGGGGTATCTAGAGAGTGGGATAGGTTTAATAACTAACCTCACCCTATCGCGTACCCTAACCCTAACCCCTACCCTAACCCTAACGCGTACCCTAATCCTAACCCGTACCGTAAACCGAGCCCTAACCCTAACACGAATCCTAACCCTAACCCTAGCCCATACCCTACGCCCTACCCGAACCCCTCCCCGAACCCGTACCCTAACCCTCACCCTAACCCTAACCCTAAGCTACCCTTGACTGCTTCTGCCTCCAATAGATTTCCTAAGCACTAGTGTTTTAAGGAACAGGTTAAAAAGAGAATCCTAATGTGATTTCTTGATAATGGGTGTGTTCCTTATCTTCTCCTAGTGTCTAAACTCTTCTCCATGGCTGGACCCCCAAATAATATTCCTTTACGTGCTAAGGGGTATCTAGAGAGTGGGATAGGTTTAATAACTAAGCTCACCCTATCGCGTACCCTAACCCTAACCCCTACCCTAACCCTAACGCGTACCCTAATCCTAAACCGTACCCTAAACCGAGCCCTAACTCTAACACGACCCCTAACCCTAACCCTAACCCATACCCTACGCCCTACCCGAACCCCTCCCCGAACCCGTGCCCTAAGCCGTACCCTAACCCTCACCCTAACCCTAACCCTAAGCTACCCTTGACTGCTTCTGCCTCCAATAGATTTCCTAAGCACTAGTGTTTTAAGGAACAGGTTAAAAAGAGAATCCTAATGTGATTTCTTGATAATGGGTGTGTTCCTTATTTTCTCCTAGTGTCTAAACTCTTCTCCATGGCTGGACCCCCAAATAATATTCCTTTACGTGCTAAGGGGTATCTAGAGAGTGGGATAGGTTTAATAACTAACCTCAACCTATCACGTACCCTAACCCTAACCCCTACCCTAACCCTAACGCGTACCCTAATCCTAACCCGTACCCTAAACCGAGCCCTAACCCTAACACGAACCCTAACTCTAACCCTAACCCTTACCCTACGCCCTACCCGAACCCCTCCCCGAACCCGTACCCTAAGCCGTACCCTAAGCCTCACCCTAACCCTAACACTAACCCTAAGCTACCCTTGATTGCTTCTGCCTCCAATAGATTTCCTAAGCACTAGTGTTTTAAGGAACAGGTTAAAAAGAGAATCCTAATGTGATTTCTTGATAATGGGTGTGTTCCTTATCTTCTCCTAGTGTCTAAACTCTTCTCCATGGCTGGACCCCCAAATAATATTCCTTTACGTGCTAAGGGGTATCTAGAGAGTGGGATAGGTTTAATAACTACCCTCACCCTAACGCGTACCCTAACCCTAAACCCTACCCGAACCCTAACGCGTAACCTAATCCTAACCCGTACCCTAAACCGAGCCCTAACCTTAACACTAACCCTAACCCTAACCCGAACCCATACCCTACGCCCTACCCGAACCCCTCCCTGAACCCGTACCCTAAGCCGTACCCTAACCCTCAGCCTAACCCTAACCCTAAACCTAAGCTACCCTTGACGTCTTCTGCCTCCAATAGATTTCCTAAGCACTAGTGTTTTAAGGAACAGGTTAAAAAGAGAATCCTAATGTGATTTCTTGATAATGGGTGTGTTCCTTATCTGCTCCTCGTGTCTAAACTCTTCTCCATGGCTGGACCCCCAAATAATATTCCTTTACGTGCTAAGGGGTATCTAGAGAGAGGGAGAGGTTTAATAACTACCCTCACCCTAACGCGTACAATAACCCTAACCCCTACCCTAACCCTAACGCGTACCCTAATCCTAACCCGTACCCTAAAGCGAGCCCTAACCCTAACACTAACCCTAACCGTAACCCTAACCCATACCCTACGCCCTACCCGAACCCCTCCCCGAACCCGTACCCTAAGCCGTACCCTAACCCTCAATCTAACCCTAACCCTAACCCTAAGCTACCCTTGACTGCTTCTGCCTCCAATAGATTTCCTAAGCACTAGTGTTTTAAGGAACAGGTTAAAAAGAGAATCCTAATGTGATTTCTTGATAATGGGTGTGTTCCTTATCTTCTCCTAGTGTCTAAACTCTTCTCCATAGCTGGACCCCCAAATAATATTCCTTTACGTGCTAAGGTGTATCTAGAGAGTGGGATAGGTTTAATAACTAAGCTCACCCTATCGCGTACCCTAACCCTAACCCCTACCCTAACCCTAACGCGTACCCTAATCCTAACCCGTACCCTAAACCGAGCCCTAACCCTAACACGAACCCTAACCCTAACCCTAACCCATACCCTACGCCCTACCCGAACCCCTCCCCGAACCCGTGCCCTAAGCCGTACCCTAACCCTCACCCTAACCCTAACCCTAAGCTACCCTTGACTGCTTCTGCCTCCAATAGATTTCCTAAGCACTAGTGTTTTAAGGAACAGGTTAAAAAGAGAATCCTAATGTGATTTCTTGATAATGGGTGTGTTCCTTATCTTCTCCTAGTGTCTAAACTCTTCTCCATGGCTGGACCCCCAAATAATATTCCTTTACGTGCTAAGGGGTATCTAGAGAGTGGGATAGGTGTAATAACTACCCTCACCCTAACGCATACCCTAACCCTAACCCCTACCCTAACCCTAACGCGTACCATAATCCTAACCCGTACCCTAAACCGAGCCCTAACCCTAACACTAACCCTAACCCTAACCCTAATCCATACCCTACGCCCTACCCGAACCCCTCCCCGAACCCGTACCCTAAGCCGTACCCTAACCCTCAATCTAACCCTAACCCTAACCCTAAGCTACCCTTGACTGCTTCTGCCTCCAATAGATTTCCTAAGCACTAGTGTTTTAAGGAACAGGTTAAAAAGAGAATCCTAATGTGATTTCTTGATACTGGGTGTGTTCCTTATCTTCTCCTCGTGTCTAAACTCTTCTCCATGGCTGGACCCCCAAATAATATTCCTTTACGTGCTAAGGGGTATCTAGAGAGTGGGATAGGTTTAATAACTAACCTCAACCTATCACGTACCCTAACCCTAACCCCTACCCTAACCCTAACGCGTACCCTAATCCTAACCCGTACCCTAAACCGAGCCCTAACCCTAACACGAACCCTAACTCTAACCCTAACCCATACCCTACGCCCTACCCGAACCCCTCCCCGAACCCGTACCCTAAGCCGTACCCTAAGCCTCACCCTAACCCTAACACTAACCCTAAGCTACCCTTGATTGCTTCTGCCTCCAATAGATTTCCTAAGCACTAGTGTTTTAAGGAACAGGTTAAAAAGAGAATCCTAATGTGATTTCTTGATAATGGGTGTGTTCCTTATCTTCTCCTAGTGTCTAAACTCTTCTCCATAGCTGGACCCCCAAATAATATTCCTTTACGTGCTAAGGGGTATCTAGAGAGTGGGATAGGTTTAATAACTAACCTCACCCTATCGCGTACCCTAACCCTAACCCCTACCCTAACCCTAACGCGTACCCTAATCCTAACCCGTACCGTAAACCGAGCCCTAATCCTAACACGAATCCTAACCCTAACCCTAGCCCATACCCTACGCCCTACCCGAACCCCTCCCCGAACCCGTACCCTAACGCTCACCCTAACCCTAACCCTAAGCTACCCTGACTGCTTCTGCCTCCAATAGATTTCCTAAGCACTAGTGTTTTAAGGAACAGGTTAAAAAGAGAATCCTAATGTGATTTCTTGATAATGGGTGTGTTCCTTATCTTCTCCTAGTGTCTAAACTCTTCTCCATGGCTGGACCCCCAAATAATATTCCTTTACGTGCTAAGGGGTATCTAGAGAGTGGGATAGGTTTAATAACTAAGCTCACCCTATCGCGTACCCTAACCCTAACCCCTACCCTAACCCTAACGCGTACCCTAATCCTAAACCGTACCCTAAACCGAGCCCTAACTCTAACACGAACCCTAACCCTAACCCTAACCCATACCCTACGCCCTACCCGAACCCCTCCCCGAACCCGTGCCCTAAGCCGTACCCTAACCCTCACCCTAACCCTAACCCTAAGCTACCCTTGACTGCTTCTGCCTCCAATAGATTTCCTAAGCACTAGTGTTTTAAGGAACAGGTTAAAAAGAGAATCCTAATGTGATTTCTTGATAATGGGTGTGTTCCTTATCTTCTCCTAGTGTCTAAACTCTTCTCCATGGCTGGACCCCCAAATAATATTCCTTTACGTGCTAAGGGGTATCTAGAGAGTGGGATAGGTGTAATAACTACTCTCACCCTAACGCATACCCTAACCCTAACCCCTACCCTAACCCTAACGCGTACCATAATCCTAACCCGTACCCTAAACCGAGCCCTAACCCTAACACTAACCCTAACCCTAACCCTAATCCATACCCTACGCCCTACCCGAACCCCTCCCCGAACCCGTACCCTAAGCCATACCCTAACCCTCAATCTAACCCTAACCCTAACCCTAAGCTACCCTTGACTGCTTCTGCCTCCAATAGATTTCCTAAGCACTAGTGTTTTAAGGAACAGGTTAAAAAGAGAATCCTAATGTGATTTCTTGATAATGGGTGTGTTCCTTATCTTCTCCTCGTGTCTAAACTCTTCTCCATGGCTGGACCCCCAAATAATATTCCTTTACGTGCTAAGGGGTATCTAGAGAGTGGGATAGGTTTAATAACTAACCTCAACCTATCACGTACCCTAACCCTAACCCCTACCCTAACCCTAACGCGTACCCTAATCCTAACCCGTACCCTAAACCGAGCCCTAACCCTAACACGAACCCTAACTCTAACCCTAACCCATACCCTACGCCCTACCCGAAACCCTCCCCGAACCCGTACCCTAAGCCGTACCCTAAGCCTCACCCTAACCCTAACACTAACCCTAAGCTACCCTTGATTGCTTCTGCCTCCAATAGATTTCCTAAGCACTAGTGTTTTAAGGAACAGGTTAAAAAGAGAATCCTAATGTGATTTCTTGATAATGGGTGTGTTCCTTATCTTCTCCTAGTGTCTAAACTCTTCTCCATGGCTGGACCCCCAAATAATATTCCTTTACGTGCTAAGGGGTATCTAGAGAGTGGGATAGGTGTAATAACTACCCTCACCCTAACGCGTACAATAACCCTAACCCCTACCCTAACCCTAACGCGTACCATAATCCTAACCCGTACCCTAAACCGAGCCCTAACCCTAACACTAACCCTAACCCTAACCCTAATTGATACCCTACGCCCTACCCGAACCCCTCCCCGAACCCGTACCCTAAGCCGTACCCTAACCCTCAATCTAACCCTAACCCTAACCCTAAGCTACCCTTGACTGCTTCTGCCTCCAATAGATTTCCTAAGCACTAGTGTTTTAAGGAACAGGTTAAAAAGAGAATCCTAATGTGATTTCTTGATAATGGGTGTGTTCCTTATCTTCTCCTCGTGTCTAAACTCTTCTCCATGGCTGGACCCCCAAATAATATTCCTTTACGTGCTAAGGGGTATCTAGAGAGTGGGATAGGTTTAATAACTAACCTCAACCTATCACGTACCCTAACCCTAACCCCTACCCTAACCCTAACGCGTACCCTAATCCTAACCCGTACCCTAAACCGAGCCCTAACCCTAACACGAACCCTAACTCTAACCCTAACCCATACCCTACGCCCTACCCGAACCCCTCCCCGAACCCGTACCCTAAGCCGTACCCTAAGCCTCACCCTAACCCTAACACTAACCCTAAGCTACCCTTGATTGCTTCTGCCTCCAATAGATTTCCTAAGCACTAGTGTTTTAAGGAACAGGTTAAAAAGAGAATCCTAATGTGATTTCTTGATAATGGGTGTGTTCCTTATCTTCTCCTAGTGTCTAAACTCTTCTCCATGGCTGGACCCCCAAATAATATTCCTTTACGTGCTAAGGGGTATCTAGAGAGTGGGATAGGTTTAATAACTACCCTCACCCTAACGCGTACCCTAACCCTAACCCCTACCCGAACCCTAACGCGTAACCTAATCCTAACCCGTACCCTAAACCGAGCCCTAACCTTAACACTAACCCTAACCCTAACCCGAACCCATACCCTACGCCCTACCCGAACCCCTCCCTGAACCCGTACCCTAAGCCGTACCCTAACCCTCAGCCTAACCCTAACCCTAAACCTAAGCTACCCTTGACGTCTTCTGCCTCCAATAGATTTCCTAAGCACTAGTGTTTTAAGGAACAGGTTAAAAAGAGAATCCTAATGTGATTTCTTGATAATGGGTGTGTTCCTTATCTGCTCCTCGTGTCTAAACTCTTCTCCATGGCTGGACCCCCAAATAATATTCCTTTACGTGCTAAGGGGTATCTAGAGAGAGGGAGAGGTTTAATAACTACCCTCACCCTAACGCGTACAATAACCCTAACCCCTACCCTAACCCTAACGCGTACCCTAATCCTAACCCGTACCCTAAACCGAGCCCTAACCCTAACACTAACCCTAACCGTAACCCTAACCCATACCCTACGCCCTACCCGAACCCCTCCCCGAACCCGTACCCTAAGCCGTACCCTAACCCTCAATCTAACCCTAACCCTAACCCTAAGCTACCCTTGACTGCTTCTGCCTCCAATAGATTTCCTAAGCACTAGTGTTTTAAGGAACAGGTTAAAAAGAGAATCCTAATGTGATTTCTTGATAATGGGTGTGTTCCTTATCTTCTCCTAGTGTCTAAACTCTTCTCCATAGCTGGACCCCCAAATAATATTCCTTTACGTGCTAAGGGGTATCTAGAGAGTGGGATAGGTTTAATAACTAACCTCACCCTATCGCGTACCCTAACCCTAACCCCTA
Source organism: Balaenoptera acutorostrata (assembly GCF_949987535.1). Lineage (NCBI taxonomy): Eukaryota > Metazoa > Chordata > Mammalia > Artiodactyla > Balaenopteridae > Balaenoptera > Balaenoptera acutorostrata. The sequence continues at coordinate 65,733 of NW_026646407.1, forward strand.
CCCTAACCCTAACGCGTACCCTAATCCTAACCCGTACCCTAAACCGAGCCCTAACCCTAACACGAATCCTAACCCTAACCCTAACCCATACCCTACGCCCTACCCGAAACCCTCCCCGAACCCGTACCCTAAGCCGTACCCTAACCCTCACCCTAACCCTAACCCTAAGCTACCCTTGACTGCTTCTGCCTCCAATAGATTTCCTAAGCACTAGTGTTTTAAGGAACAGGTTAAAAAGAGAATCCTAATGTGATTTCTTGATAATGGGTGTGTTCCTTATCTTCTCCTAGTGTCTAAACTCTTCTCCATGGCTGGACCCCCAAATAATATTCCTTTACGTGCTAAGGGGTATCTAGAGAGTGGGATAGGTTTAATAACTAAGCTCACCCTATCGCGTACCCTAACCCTAACGCGTACCCTAATCCTAACCCGTACCCTAAACCGAGCCCTAACCCTAACACGAACCCTAACCCTAACCCTAACCCATACCCTACGCCCTACCCGAACCCCTCCCCGAACCCGTGCCCTAAGCCGTACCCTAACCCTCACCATAACCCTAACCCTAAGCTACCCTTGACTGCTTCTGCCTCCAATAGATTTCCTAAGCACTAGTGTTTTAAGGAATAGGTTAAAAAGAGAATCCTAATGTGATTTCTTGATAATGGGTGTGTTCCTTATCTTCTCCTAGTGTCTAAACTCTTCTCCATGGCTGGACCCCCAAATAATATTCCTTTACGTGCTAAGGGGTATCTAGAGAGTGGGATAGGTGTAATAACTACCCTCACCCTAACGCATACCCTAACCCTAACCCCTACCCTAACCCTAACGCGTACCATAATCCTAACCCGTACCCTAAACCGAGCCCTAACCCTAACACTAACCCTAACCCTAACCCTAACCCATACCCTACGCCCTACCCGAACCCCTCCCCGAACCCGTACCCTAAGCCGTACCCTAACCCTCACCCTAACCCTAACCCTAAACCTAAGCTACCTTTGACGGCTTCTGCCTCCAATAGATTTCCTAAGCACTAGTGTTTTAAGGAACAGGTTAAAAAGAGAATCCTAATGTGATTTCTTGATAATGGGTGTGTTCCTTATCTTCTCCTCGTGTCTAAACTCTTCTCCATGGCTGGACCCCCAAATAATATTCCTTTACGTGCTAAGGGGTATCTAGAGAGTGGGATAGGTTTAATAACTAACCTCAACCTATCACGTACCCTAACCCTAACCCCTACCCTAACCCTAACGCGTACCCTAATCCTAACCCGTACCCTAAACCGAGCCCTAACCCTAACACGAACCCTAACTCTAACCCTAACACATACCCTACGCCCTACCCGAACCCCTCCCCGAACCCGTACCCTAAGCCGTACCCTAAGCCTCACCCTAACCCTAACACTAACCCTAAGCTACCCTTGATTGCTTCTGCCTCCAATAGATTTCCTAAGCACTAGTGTTTTAAGGAACAGGTTAAAAAGAGAATCCTAATGTGATTTCTTGATAATGGGTGTGTTCCTTATCTTCTCCTAGTGTCTAAACTCTTCTCCATGGCTGGACCCCCAAATAATATTCCTTTACGTGCTAAGGGGTATCTAGAGAGTGGGATAGGTTTAATAACTACCCTCACCCTAACGCGTACCCTAACCCTAACCCCTACCCGAACCCTAACGCGTACCCTAATCCTAACCCGTACCCTAAACCGAGCCCTAACCCTAACACTAACCCTAACCCTAACCCGAACCCATACCCTACGCCCTACCCGAACCCCTCCCTGAACCCGTACCCTAAGCCGTACCCTAACCCTCAGCCTAACCCTAACCCTAAACCTAAGCTACCCTTGACGTCTTCTGCCTCCAATAGATTTCCTAAGCACTAGTGTTTTAAGGAACAGGTTAAAAAGAGAATCCTAATGTGATTTCTTGATAATGGGTGTGTTCCTTATCTGCTCCTCGTGTCTAAACTCTTCTCCATGGCTGGACCCCCAAATAATATTCCTTTACGTGCTAAGGGGTATCTAGAGAGAGGGAGAGGTTTAATAACTACCCTCACCCTAACGCGTACCCTAACCCTAACCCCTACCCTAACCCTAACGCGTACCCTAATCCTAACCCGTACCCTAAACCGAGCCCTAACCCTAACACTAACCCTAACCCTAACCCTAACCCATACCCTACGCCCTACCCGAACCCCTCCCCAAACACGTACCCTAAGTCGTACCCTAACCCTCACCCTAACCCTAACCCTAAGCTACCCTTGACTGCTTCTGCCTCCAATAGATTTCCTAAGCACTAGTGTTTTAAGAAACAGGTTAAAAAGAGAATCCTAATGTCATTTCTTGATAATGGGTGTGTTCCTTATCTTCTCCTAGTGTCTAAACTCTTCTCCATGGCTGGACTCCCAAATAATATTCCTTTACGTGCTAAGGGGTATCTAGAGAGTGGGATAGGTTTAATAACTAAGCTCACCCTATCGCGTACCCTAACCCTAACCCCTACCCTAACCCTAACGCGTACCCTAATCCTAACCCGTACCCTAAACCGAGCCCTAACCCTAACACGAACCCTAACCCTAACCCTAACCCATTCCCTACGCCCTACCCGAAACCCTCCCCGAACCCGTGCCCTAAGCCGTACCCTAACCCTCACCCTAACCCTAACCCTAAGCTACCCTTGAGTGCTTCTGCCTCCAATAGATTTCCTAAGCACTAGTGTTTTAAGGAACAGGTTAAAAAGAGAATCCTAATGTGATTTCTTGATAATGGGTGTGTTCCTTATCTTCTCCTAGTGTCTAAACTCTTCTCCATGGCTGGACCCCCAAATAATATTCCTTTACGTGCTAAGGGGTATCTAGAGAGTGGGATAGGTGTAATAACTACCCTCACCCTAACGCATACCCTAACCCTAACCCCTACCCTAACCCTAACGCGTACCATAATCCTAACCCGTACCCTAAACCGAGCCCTAACCCTAACACTAACCCTAACCCTAACCCTAATCCATACCCTACGCCCTACCCGAACCCCTCCCCGAACCCGTACCCTAAGCCGTACCCTAACCCTCAATCTAACCCTAACCCTAACCCTAAGCTACCCTTGACTGCTTCTGCCTCCAATAGATTTCCTAAGCACTAGTGTTTTAAGGAACAGGTTAAAAAGAGAATCCTAATGTGATTTCTTGATAATGGGTGTGTTCCTTATCTTCTCCTAGTGTCTAAACTCTTCTCCATGGCTGGACCCCCAAATAATATTCCTTTACGTGCTAAGGGGTATCTAGAGAGTGGGATAGGTTTAATAACTAACCTCACCCTAACACGTACCCTAACCCTAACCCCTACCCTAACCCTAACGCGTACCCTAATCCTAACCCGTACCCTAAACCGAGCCCTAACCCTAACACTAACCCTAACCCTAACCCTAACCCATACCCTACGCCCTACCCGAACCCCTCCCCGAACCCGTACCCTAAGCCGTACCCTAACCCTCACCCTAACCCTAACCCTAAACCTAAGCTACCTTTGACGGCTTCTGCCTCCAATAGATTTCCTAAGCACTAGTGTTTTAAGGAACAGGTTAAAAAGAGAATCCTAATGTGATTTCTTGATAATGGGTGTGTTCCTTATCTTCTCCTCGTGTCTAAACTCTTCTCCATGGCTGGACCCCCAAATAATATTCCTTTACGTGCTAAGGGGTATCTAGAGAGTGGGATAGGTTTAATAACTAACCTCAACCTATCACGTACCCTAACCCTAACCCCTACCCTAACCCTAACGCGTACCCTAATCCTAACCCGTACCCTAAACCGAGCCCTAACCCTAACACGAACCCTAACTCTAACCCTAACACATACCCTACGCCCTACCCGAACCCCTCCCCGAACCCGTACCCTAAGCCGTACCCTAAGCCTCACCCTAACACTAACACTAACCCTAAGCTACCCTTGATTGCTTCTGCCTCCAATAGATTTCCTAAGCACTAGTGTTTTAAGGAACAGGTTAAAAAGAGAATCCTAATGTGATTTCTTGATAATGGGTGTGTTCCTTATCTTCTCCTAGTGTCTAAACTCTTCTCCATGGCTGGACCCCCAAATAATATTCCTTTACGTGCTAAGGGGTATCTAGAGAGTGGGATAGGTTTAATAACTACCCTCACCCTAACGCGTACCCTAACCCTAACCCCTACCCGAACCCTAACGCGTACCCTAATCCTAACCCGTACCCTAAACCGAGCCCTAACCCTAACACTAACCCTAACCCTAACCCTAATCCATACCCTACGCCCTACCCGAACCCCTCCCCGAACCCGTACCCTAAGCCGTACCCTAACCCTCAATCTAACCCTAACCCTAACCCTAAGCTACCCTTGACTGCTTCTGCCTCCAATAGATTTCCTAAGCACTAGTGTTTTAAGGAACAGGTTAAAAAGAGAATCCTAATGTGATTTCTTGATAATGGGTGTGTTCCTTATCTTCTCCTAGTGTCTAAATTCTTCTCCATGGCTGGACCCCCAAATAATATTCCTTTACGTGCTAAGGGGTATCTAGAGAGTGGGATAGGTTTAATAACTAACCTCACCCTAACGCATACCCTAACCCTAACCCCTACCCTAACCCTAACGCGTACCCTAATCCTAACCCGGACCCTAAACCGAGCCCTAACCCTAACACTAACCCTAACCCTAACCCTAACCCATACCCTACGCCCTACCCGAACCCCTCCCCGAACCCGTACCCTAAGCCATACCCTAACCCTCACCCTAACCCTAACCCTAACCCTAAGCTACCCTTGACTGCTTCTGCCTCCAATAGATTTCCTAAGCACTGGTGTTTTAAGGAACAGGTTAAAAAGAAAATCCTAATGTGATTTCTTGATAATGGGTGTGTTCCTTATCTTCTCCTCGTGTCTAAACTCTTCTCCATGGCTGGACCCCCAAATAATATTCCTTTACGTGCTAAGGGGTATCTAGAGAGTGGGATAGGTTTAATAACTACCCTCACCCTAACGCGTACCCTAACCCTAACCCCTACCCTAACCCTAATGCGTACCCTAATCCTAACCCGTACCCTAAACCGAGCCCTAACCCTAACACTAACCCTAACCCTAACCCTAACCCATACCCTACGCCCTACCCGAAAGCCTCCCCGAACCCGTACCTTAAGCCGTACCCTAACCCTCACCCTAACCATAACCCTAACCCTAAGCTACCCTTGACTGCTTCTGCCTCCAATAGATTTCCTAAGCACTAGTGTTTTAAGGAACAGGTTAAAAAGAGAATCCTAATGTGATTTCTTGATAATGGGTGTGTTCCTTATCTTCTCCTAGTGTCTAAACTCTTCTCCATGGCTGGACCCCCAAATAATATTCCTTTACGTGCTAAGGGGTATCTAGAGAGTGGGATAGGTTTAATAACTAAGCTCACCCTATCGCGTACCCTAACCCTAACCCCTACCCTAACCCTAACGCGTACCCTAATCCTAACCCGTACCCTAAACCGAGCCCTAACCCTAACACGAACCCTAACCCTAACCCTAACCCATACCCTACGCCCTACCCGAACCCCTCCCCGAACCCGTGCCCTAAGCCGTACCCTAACCCTCACCCTAACCCTAACCCTAAGCTACCCTTGACTGCTTCTGCCTCCAATAGATTTCCTAAGCACTAGTGTTTTAAGGAACAGGTTAAAAAGAGAATCCTAATGTGATTTCTTGATAATGGGTGTGTTCCTTATCTTCTCCTAGTGTCTAAACTCTTCTCCATGGCTGGACCCCCAAATAATATTCCTTTACGTGCTAAGGGGTATCTAGAGAGTGGGATAGGTGTAATAACTACCCTCACCCTAACGCATACACTAACCCTAACCCCTACCCTAACCCTAACGCGTACCATAATCCTAACCCGTACCCTAAACCGAGCCCTAACCCTAACACGAACCCTAACCCTAACCCTAACCCATACCCTACGCCCTACCCGAACCCCTCCCCGAACCCGTACCCTAAGCCGTACCCTAACCCTCAATCTAACCCTAACCCTAACCCTAAGCTACCCTTGACTGCTTCTGCCTCCAATAGATTTCCTAAGCACTAGTGTTTTAAGGAACAGGTTAAAAAGAGAATCCTAATGTGATTTCTTGATAATGGGTGTGTTCCTTATCTTCTCCTAGTGTCTAAACTCTTCTCCATGGCTGGACCCCCAAATAATATTCCTTTACGTGCTAAGGGGTATCTAGAGAGTGGGATAGGTTTAATAACTAACCTCACCCTATCACGTACCCTAACCCTAACCCCTACCCTAACCCTAACGCGTACCCTAATCCTAACCCGTACCCTAAACCGAGCCCTAACCCTAACACTAACCCTAACCCTAACCCTAATCCATACCCTACGCCCTACCCGAACCCCTCCCCGAACCCGTACCCTAAGCCGTACCCTAACCCTCACCCTAACCCTAACCCTAAACCTAAGCTACCTTTGACGGCTTCTGCCTCCAATAGATTTCCTAAGCACTAGTGTTTTAAGGAACAGGTTAAAAAGAGAATCCTAATGTGATTTCTTGATAATGGGTGTGTTCCTTATCTTCTCCTCGTGTCTAAACTCTTCTCCATGGCTGGACCCCCAAATAATATTCCTTTACGTGCTAAGGGGTATCTAGAGAGTGGGATAGGTTTAATAACTAACCTCAACCTATCACGTACCCTAACCCTAACCCCTACCCTAACCCTAACGCGTACCCTAATCCTAACCCGTACCCTAAACCGAGCCCTAACCCTAACACGAACCCTAACTCTAACCCTAACACATACCCTACGCCCTACCCGAACCCCTCACCGAACCCGTACCCTAAGCCGTACCCTAAGCCTCACCCTAACACTAACACTAACCCTAAGCTACCCTTGATTGCTTCTGCCTCCAATAGATTTCCTAAGCACTAGTGTTTTAAGGAACAGGTTAAAAAGAGAATCCTAATGTGATTTCTTGATAATGGGTGTGTTCCTTATCTTCTCCTAGTGTCTAAACTCTTCTCCATGGCTGGACCCCCAAATAATATTCCTTTACGTGCTAAGGGGTATCTAGAGAGTGGGATAGGTTTAATAAATACCCACACCCTAACGCGTACCCTAACCCTAACCCCTACCCGAACCCTAACGCGTACCCTAATCCTAACCCGTACCCTAAACCGAGCCCTAACCCTAACACTAACCCTAACCCTAACCCTAATCCATACCCTACGCCCTACCCGAACCCCTCCCCGAACCCGTACCCTAAGCCGTACCCTAACCCTCAATCTAACCCTAACCCTAACCCTAAGCTACCCTTGACTGCTTCTGCCTCCAATAGATTTCCTAAGCACTAGTGTTTTAAGGAACAGGTTAAAAAGAGAATCCTAATGTGATTTCTTGATAATGGGTGTGTTCCTTATCTTCTCCTAGTGTCTAAATTCTTCTCCATGGCTGGACCCCCAAATAATATTTCTTTACGTGCTAAGGGGTATCTAGAGAGTGGGATAGGTTTAATAACTAACCTCACCCTAACGCATACCCTAACCCTAACCCCTACCCTAACCCTAACGCGTACCCTAATCCTAACCCGGACCCTAAACCGAGCCCTAACCCTAACACTAACCCTAACCCTAACCCTAACCCATACCCTACGCCCTACCCGAAGCCCTCCCCGAACCCGTACCCTAAGCCATACCCTAACCCTC